>NC_084598.1:39909153-40194847 GCF_033807715.1 Cololabis saira
CTTCCTTCCTTCCTTCCTTCCTTCCTTCCTTCCTTCCTTCCTTCCTTCCTTCCTTCCTTCCTTCCTTCCTTCCTTCCATTCATCGTCCTCTGAGTTGGTTTACAGAAATTACAGATGAACAACCAACAACAAATGCAACACAATAGATAAAAGAAAAACAAGGTACAATTTGGAGACTTCAGTTGGGTTTTAAAAAATGACGGTACCTGAGAGTTGTACTGCAAAGTGCTACAAGAAGCATTAGTGGAAGCAGCAGAAATGTTCACAGTCATTTACATATAGAAGGAGTGCTATTGATCAGTCTGGAAGAACCTGAGAAAACAACAACAAAAAAAAAACAACTCAACACTTAGAGATGACTTTGCATCCCTTTCCAGCTTCATTTGCATCAACTTCTCTCGGTCGTACGTCTCCCTGCAAGGCACGCTTCTTACGAGAAGAAAACTTCATTTCATTAACTGGGCTCTCAGGTGTGCAAACTACAGACCTGGATTTCCTTTTTGTGCAAGTAATCAGGCAGCAGCATGATTTATGTCAAAATTGTCTTATTCTAAGCAAAAAAATATCTGCCAATGGGTTAAGAAGCATTTCTTGAATAGAATTCTTAAAACTAGCAAAATAATTTAATATAGTCTTCTGATTTTCCGTCCAACTTTATTCACAAGGCACTTTGAAGACAGAAACCACTGACCAAAGCGCTGAACATATGAATAACTAAATAAATAAAATAAAAGGGTAAAAGACACCAAATATACAACATGAATAGAAACAAATCAAAAGTAAAACTCAAAATAAATCAAAAACAACATCTTACACTGGTTCTATGTAGCAACTACCTTCCAAGCCAATATATGAATGTTAGGCTGCTTTCAGACCTGTGGCCCGTTTGTTTTGTTCCGATTCAGGGGCTAAATCGATACAGTTGTTTCGTTTTTCGTTTGTGGCGTTTGTGTTCACAAGGCAACCGTCTGTAGCGGTTCAAAGCTGTTAACAAATGCCATGCGCGAACCAACTGTTCTCTCATTGGTTAGAAATGAACGCAGAAGGAATTTCCTCTTCCGTACCCCGGGATAAACAACAATGGTTATAAAGCCCCTTTCACAGAGAGGGTGCAAAGTAGTGATGCACCGAAATGAAAATTTGTGGCCGAAACCGAAAATAATAATAAACACTTGGCCGAATACAGAACAATACCGAACATGGTTCTTCAGCAGTTTTTCATTTATTTTGCCAATTTTTTCACCATTGCATAAATCAAATACATTTGATTTAGGCATGCTTTTCAAAGAAATTTTTTTTTACAAAATTACAAGGTAGAAAATATTATAATTTATAAATATATATTTATTGAACATAAAAAAATGAAATTTTTTTAATTTCCCAGCATTATGTTGTTTTGGTTCCACCTAATGGTGAATGTTAGGTAAAATTGTTATGGAGTTACTTTTTGGTTGGCCAACGATTTATGTAGTGCGCAACGTTACGGGACGGAGCGGCCAGTCTATTTCCTTATTTTACAACGCCGTTATTAATTGTTCGTTTTTTTTCCCCACTTATTCCACCGAACACCGAAAGTGTTTTTTTTGCCATTTTCGGCCGAACAATTTCGGTTACCGAACAATCGGTGCATCACTAGTGCAAAGTGTAGACCGCCGCCGGCAATCCCCATCATTGTGTATGTGCTACCGGCGCAAGAGCGGACTGCTCTGCCACCAAGATCGGCCGCGCTCGAGAGGGCGCCTGCCGCGGGGTTTGCGCCAGGCCTGCCTGTCCGAATTGAACATTTTTTAATTTTACCGTGCCGCGCTGGGACGACATCTCGGCGCGTCCAATAGGAGAGAAGGTAGTGGAGGCTGCGCCGTCTCTGCGCCCTACCTGGCGGTGGGCGCGGCGCGAACCGCGCTCTATTTGAAAGCAGCTTTTGAGTGAGTTGTGTCGGTTGCTGTGTTGATTACGTTCTCACTGCAAACGCACCGCTCCAGGGGCCTCATGTTCGAAACGTGCGGCGCACAAAAAATTTGCGTACGCCACTTTCTATGCTCACGGTCGTATGATCGAAAATGTTTTGTCCGTTGACGACACTCACTGGTGATGCAGTGAAGTGCAGAATATGAGGAAACGTGACGTCAACAATAAATTCGCAACCACACGTGAAGGACAGTCCCCACATCACCAAATAAGTTACACAAGAGTGGAGCTGCAACAATCACAAAGCAAAGCAAAAACAGCAATACCCATAATGCAATGCCGCTGAAATCGGAAGAATGGCCTCCAAATAAATTATTTTTTCCAGGCCTCAACTTTTGACAGGAGTGTCTCCAGCTCATAGTTGATGTTTTTTTTTAATTTGTTTTACTTGTTTTTGCAATTTCCTTGTTAGGATGAGCGTTTTCTAATGGATAATTATCTTCAATATCATATTCAAATATATCTACTAAGGGAGGAGACAAGGCGGAGTGTTGTGCTCCCGCATGTGCACTCAAATCCACGCTGATTGTGATGTTCAAAGGAACCTGCGTGGATTTGGGCGTACGCACAGTTTTGAACATCTGAATTTTTTTTTTACGTACGGAAAAATTCCACGCACGGATTCACGTTGAAATCCATGCACGTTTCGAACATGAGATCCTAGGAGATCTCAGCTCGCTTGTTTTGTCCCACATCCGAGCGCGATTGCTGTGTTCACATATACCAAACGAACCGATCTTTAGGAGGAAAAACGCTCCCTGTTTCGGATCAACTGCTCCAAACGGGACAGGTGTGAAAGCTCCTTACATCGCTGTTAGCATTCAGACCTAGTTAGTCAACAAGCCAGACCTGACCTGCCCCATGTGGTTGGAGGTGATACTGCTACATAAAGTCCCTTTAATGTTATCAGCTTTATTATGTTGTGGTTGTATGTTATTGTGACTTAAAGAAAGATCATATCACATTTAATTGTAAATCAAATGGAAAAAAAATTCAAAAAGGGCTGCATACTTTTTTTTTCCCACCAAGGGATTTTTCAAATAATATCCATACGTTTGTAGCCATTTAGTTCCATATTGTTCTGCTAGTTTGACATATTTCTGATGTAGCTGGAGACAAGAACATAACGGAGCAATATAAAATGAATAATCACCATCTCTGATAATGACTAACAAACAAATTGTTGCATGAATGAGCGGACGCAAACACACAAAAACAAAAGGAGAAGCCTCTCGCTATCCAAGCTCACGTCAGGGGACGTTATTTGGCAGCTACTTTCTGTCCGTGCTGTCAATCAAATATCACATTAATTCATTTGTGGGACATGAAATACCCCCAGTGAAAAGCAGCCACATGCAAAATGAATGAACGACTTAATTAACAAGCAGCCGAACTGCAGTGGGTGAAAAGAATAAGCCGGCAGGCTCGCGGACGGAACAATAAATGCAAACAAACCTGCCTTTCTATTACTTTTGCTGTTGGTTTTTATTATTGCATTATTTTTCCTATTTCCGTGAATCTAAATGAAGTCATCTGAACCCACCTCCGGGCCCAGCCCGGACCAGCCCGCTCTACGGGCCCCGGCGCTCAGATTCATCGGAGCAGGGCAAATTTGTTTGTCTCTGCACTGGTTTGCACTGGTGTTTGTTTCTCTCATTGTTTGTGTTTATACGCTCTTTCCATTGATGGCCTTCTCAAGTGTTTCTCCGACTCTGGCAATTTTCTGCCTGGTCGCCCCTAATGTGCTTCTCTGTTTATCTGCTGTCACAACACAGCTGATTTATACACATTTACAAATCCAGGAAGTGACAGCAGAAAATTATATTTGCCTTAAAAGGTCAAAAATTATAGATTAGTGGTTATCTGTGCAGACGCACAAAGAAAGACAAAAAGGAAAATATTTGCGCTTTGCATATGTGCCGCATGGTCACAGATGCCGTGAATTTTATCAGATATGAAGTGAAGTCAGCCTCAAGAAAATTTGACGAATGCCTTTGGGAAGATAACCACTGTAGTGTGAATTCAATCACTTTGGCAACTGACTGCTAATGACGCAGGGGGAAACTTTTCCAGGCAGCAGTGATGGGCAATATTACCTTCAGCAGGGTCTACAAACCGGCAAATTGGAACTAAATTGAGACTAGAGGAGATAAATATGTGACAAAACTACTGCTGCTGGCTTAAGTGAGCATATGCGTCACTTCAAGAATGCTGCCTATTCCGACGAACAACAGAGAGAGAAGTGAAGCAAACATCTGAAACATCCCGTCTCCGTTTCTGTCCTGCTCTTTAAATAATAACGATCATCCGTGTAAGGCATGTTGTTGTGGCACAAGTATTCTGTTTAATACAACAAAACCCCTCCTGACATTCAAAGTGTCTCGGTAACCGTGGCAACGCCTGCACCCAAGTGGGGTGGTGCATCAGGAAAAACACAAAATAACAATGAATTGGTTGGTGTGTTTATCGAGGGATGTGAAAGCAGTTCCCTTCATTATTAAAGCCACTCAGCCGCATTCTTAAACTAAAAAAAAAAGCACTCCTATTTTACTTTCCTTATATTTTGAATACTTATCTGTGTAATAAGACTTGTCTACAGTAGGGATGGGCGGTATGGACTAAAAAATGTATCACGATAATTTCTGGCATTTATCCTGATAACGATAAAAATGACGATAAAAAAAAAACCAATTCAACTCCACCTTTTCAACTATAAATATATCTCACTCTCAGATCCGCCATGTTTGTTACACAAAAACCTCATCAACGGGAACTTTTCTTTCTTTCTTTCTTTCTTTCTTTCTTTCTTTCTTTCTTTCTTTCTTTCTTTCTTTCTTTCTTTCTTTCTTTCTTTCTTTCTTTCTTTCTTTCTTTCTTTCTTTCTTTCTTTCTTTCTTTCTTCTGGCTCATTTCCTTCCTTCCTTCTTTTTTCCCCTTCTTCCTTCTTTCCTCCTGCTCTCTCCTTCCTTCTTTCCTTCCTTCCTTCCTTCCTTCCTTCCTTCCTTCCTTCCTTCCTTCCTTCCTTCCTTCCTTCCTTCCTTCCTTCCTTCCTTCCTTCCTTCCTTCCTTCCTTCCTTCCTTCCTTCCTTCCTTCCTTCCTTCCTTCCTTCCTTCCTTCCTTCCTTCCTTCCTTCCTTCCTTCCTTCCTTCCTTCCTTCCTTCCTTCCTTCCTTCCTTCCTTCCTTCCTTCCTTCCTTCCTTCCTTCCTTCCTTCACGTACGTTGTGCGTGGATTTAACACAGAACCATAAATCTTTTTTTGACGGTATATCGTGAATGATAAAATATCGCCCATTCCTAGTCTACAGTGTTGCTGCTACGGTCAAATATTGTTGCTCTGTTCAGGGTTCTGAGATCATCCTCCCATTTTTTTTTCTAACATTGGCTCTCTACGATGTCACAGAGGGGGTCATTTCCTTATATGGTCATTTTTTCCTGTCACTTCCACAAGAGCAGACTCTTTGCTGGTAACCCTTAAAAAAACAGACATTTACAAATATCCACAAAGGATTGAGTGCATTTCTCATCTCAACCAATGTGCTTGTCCCTCTAATTAAGCATTTAGCTTTTTTTTTTTTGCTTTATGTCTCCAAAGAATGTTTTTGGAGACATAAAGCAACTTTGACAAGCGTCGGCGTCTTCCCATCAGATTCAAGTGAGACATGACGGAGGAAAAGGTTTATTCTTTTTTGGTATTTTAAACAGTCTATGGGAAATAACACGGTGTGACGTAGCTGATGCTTTGTGGATTGTATTTTACACATATTATTATCATAGCTTCTTTGCTTCTTTCAAAACTACAGGTTTGGCTGCGATCACATTTCCTGTTAAAACTAACAGTTATCGTGTTTTTAATGCCTTAACTTTGACAGCCCTCGCATTTATTCATGTGTTGTTTACAGAGGAGATCAGAAAGTGCTACATAAAAGTGAGTTTTTAAGAGAACTCTACTGAAATTTAAAACAAATTCCTTTGTGCTGCTTCCTTGAAAACATCGGGGGGTAACAAGCGCCACAGTTGCTGACGGCCAAACTTCTACGCTGTGTGACAAATAGCAAAAAATAAATTAAGAAAAATCAATGGACTTGAATGCACCTCAAATGGAAAAGAAAGAAAAAGCAATCAATTGCACTCATTATCACAACAAGCCAGCGTCGATTGTTGCCAATTACAGTACGGAGCCGAAAGCATCTTTAGCTGTTCGTGTTCTGGACTGCAGACGTCTGATGACCCGGTCAGTGTTTCACCACGTCTACACCGGTCAACACGAGTGTCCTATGAAAGCATGTAAGCTTTAGGTGCACAAACTACTCGACAGGTACCACAGATGAAACTTACATGACTGAAAATGAGCATAACTAGCCGCTTTAAGGTGAAGCCAGTTACAAGAAACACACACACATTAAAAAAAACCAGCATGGACACAAAAAACATTCCTAAAATGCACAAAACAGAGGCGTAGATGCCGACACAACCACACACACGGCGACTCTCGGCCCACCCTCACTCACAGCACCAGATTGCATGTTTTTTCCTGATTATACCCTTTCAACATCTCAGTTTTGGCTGAAAGGAAAGTTGGAGCGAGTGAAGAGTGACAGAAGAGAATCGATGGTTGAGTGTAAATGTTAGTTTGTGAAAAGAAGGCATCAATGAAAGAAGAAAACAAGAGGGAAACGGTGACAAAAGAGAGAGAAAATCAAGGCGCGTGGACGTGTGCGGGAGCGCCGATCGACGGGCTCAGAAAGGAAACCAGAATCTCCCGACCCGACAGGAAACGGTTAACGTGGAGATGCTTTCTGAGGGCGCTCGTTTCTCTTTCTCTGGCAATTAATTTTTAAATGTTTGTGTGAGCGCCAAGGAGAATTAGAGAGTTCGACGGAGGGTCTGAGAGGGAGGGGGTTCATGCAAATCCAACGTTTGGGACGCAGCATTTGCATTCTCATTCACCCCGACTTGTTTGGAGGGGAGGAGATCCAGCGCTAACATCTGCTGCTGGGCCACTCGCATGCACACAATGAGATGCAGCACCGGTCCCAGCTGCAGTCCTGGCGTCGCCGCGCCGCCGTACGCGCTCGTGCACGGGCGCTAATACTCAGAGATGCATTCACATGTTGCTTTTCAGCGCCTCGGAATCTTTGACTGATTGTGTGACTGCATGTGCTGGTGAATGTTGCCGTGTTTGCACCAGTCGGCCCCCTCACCTGCGACATGTTGACTCGTCCCTCCTGGAAGGAGCAGTCGCCGGCGTCCTGCGTGCACATGTGGCGGTATTTGCACCAGTGGCAGGGGAAGTTGGCGTTGACGCAGGACACGCACCTGGAGGAACCGGGACAAGGGGAGAGGAAACACAGAGAGTATAATTAGACACAGAGGTCAGCTGGTCTGTAACTTAAACTAAAATATATAAAAATCAGGAACAGATTAAACATCTTTCACGCCGTTATTAAGAGCAAGCTAAAGACTCAGCTCTTCAAGGAGCATTTCGGCATCTAGTAAGATGCATTCACTAATGACATGGTGTCTTCTTAGACGTAGCTTTCTTATTTCAAGAAAATGAAAAAAATATATATATATATAATATTCTAGCACTGGCATGGCAGCACCAAAAACTCATAATTTAGCCACTATAACAAAGAATAATATATAAATAATAATAATAATGTCATAATCCGTGTATATATGACGAAATCGGATCCCATTGACTTTGCATGGTACAATATCCGTGGTACTCACACGGAATTATACCATTTTCCATGTATATACCACGGAAAATAGTGGTGAGAGGTCGTGGGCATTTCACAGATTTTTGTGAGATCAGGTTGGACAGCACCTGTATCCAACTGGACTCTCATCAGTCTGACCAGCACTGATCCAGCTGGACCTACTATGTGGTTTTGTGCTTGTGTTCTCTCAGGTGTAAGTCGCTTTGGATAAAAGCGTCTGCTAAATGACAATAGTAATGGTAGTAGTAGTAGTGTTAAGAAGCTCGAAAGGCAACTTTTCAAGCCCCGTCAGACGTCCAGTCCTCTCCATTAACCTGAAAGCATCTTCAGCTTCATGAAGGAGCAGCGGCCACCTCCCCGTGAAAAGCATGACAGCCGTCTCCAAAAAGGTACAGACACTTCCAGGAGGATGGTTTTAGAGGAATCCTCCCCCCATTCTTATTAAAAGACTAAATGGGCGTTCTTCCCTTCTGTTGTAAAGTTTACTGGAGAAAATCTGCGTTGGATCAGCGACGGACCTTTGTCGATCAACCGGCCTGACCGGCAGATCCACCGTGTTGCACATGAGACGAAATATTTCACCACAACTTTAGACATTATTGGACAGACGTCTGGGACGTCACTGAAGAACGTTTTTCAAGTCTCTCTAGTCCAGAAATGCAGGGTCCCATGTTGTAAATGTCCAAACGGACCAGGGAAGCTGACTGGAACACAACCACCTTATGTCAATCAATATTAATCTCGGCTAAATTGTTTAGCTTGTGAAAGAAAATTTAGTCTTGGCCACTTGATTAAACCAAAACTGCTGAGAGCAGCAAAATATAGCCTCGGCCCAACTAAGTGTGCAGACGGGTAATGTGCCCCAAAAAGATTAACACTGACCTTAAAGATGTTTTTGTCCACTCCAATCGTAAGAATGAATCTTTCTTTGTGGCTTAAAATCATTACACTTCCTTTGTTTCATCGTCATTCTGCATTGAAACGCCTCATGTTTGTTCTGACCCTTTTGCATGCAAGTGTTTAATTAAATCTACTGAAATCTGAATAATCTCTCAAGTCTTATTCTTGGTAACTAAGACACTTAGTTTCAGTCCAGTTATTCACCTAGTTGGAAAGAATGCATTAAAGAGCATTTAATGGGTTTTTCCACAACATAGCGGTAAAATAATAATAGTACTCATGATGTAAATAAAAAAACAACTTGGGTGGAGTTAAGTTCTTCTCAGAACAATCTGAAGCAGCAGAATCGGCCCCAGCGGGTCAAAACCACTGAAAAACTTGTTGTAATGGACGCGTTTCTACACAGACAGTTCCACGCCAGCATTGAGTCTCATTTACAAAGACAGGCCGCCGTCCTTTTCCAACCCAAAACCAAACCAACAAGTGCTCCAACTCTCCCGCTGCATCCGTCAGAAGGAGTTTAGAAGCGTCCAGCTTTCTAAACTCGATTTCCAGACCATTAGGAATGAAACATCTGGCTGATTGCAGTGTTCGTCTGCAAAACCGAACTGTTACTGCGGTGCACTTATGTACTCTAACTCGCAGGATTAAGTGAGCAGGAACAGGATTTGGAGCATGTCCAAACATTTCTGCAGCTGGCAACATCTTTTCCCATCAACTTACGCACAGTTAAATATTTGTCCTAAGACTAAGATGATAAAAAGTCTGTATATTTGGGTTTAACCCTTCGGGAAAACAAGGGTAATTTATCTCTCCAACAGTCCATGCAGGTGTTTTTGCACAAAAAGTGACGATTACTGTCCCTTCTGACAGAAAAGGTTTACTTCATGTACAAAGCCACTTCAGTCTCTGATTCCTCTGGATTCAGGGAAGGATTGATCCCAGCGGGAAGAGAAGAAGCACCGACAGGCAAAGTCAGAGGAGAGAAGCATGTTGTGTTGACAGTTGTTTAGCAGTAAAAACGTGCTGATTCATGATGTTATCAGAAATCCAGTCATTTGACTTGTTTTGAATTACTTTTGGGGCACTCCTGTATGATTCAATTCAGTTTTATTTACAGTAATTTCCAGACTATTGAATGCCCCTGAATAGGGATGGGAATTGATAAGATTTTTTCAATTCCGATTCCATTTTCAATTCTGCTTAACGATTCGATTCTTTATCGATTCTCTTATCGATTCTCATTTGGAAAAAAGGAGAACAAACAATTTTAGTATCAACTTTGTTTTAATAAAACAAAGTTGATACTAAAATTCCTCCTCGATGGTGCCAGGGGGTCCCCACAAAATGATTTGTAATATACAGTAAAATAGGTTTTAAATATAAAATAATAATAAAATAAAAATTCTTCTGTAGAAATTAACTAAAAACAACAAATTGTTTTGTAGCAATTGCACAAGAATGTCCAGTAACATGTTCAACACCACAAACTTAGTCACTGCTGATAACATTCATCTATTCTGGCCTGATTCTCTTCCCTGCCTTGATGAAAGGAGAAGCTAGCGGTAGATGCTCTTTAACTTCTGCGTTGGTGTCACGCGGAACCATAAATCAGCCTTACCACACGCAGGCTGACTCGGCGCTCCCAGCGCATCAGCTGGCCGAGCCCTAACAGTTTCCCCCATTCCCTCTTTGTTGAAATGTCCACATTGCAAGAATTGTTGCCCTGTTGTCATCCTTTTTGGTAAAATGTAACCAAACTTTCGAGCGTTTATGCCGCTTTTTTCCCCGTGTTCTCCTGCTGGGCACGAATGCGCACGTTGCGCAACGTGCTTGGTGACGTCATTCGCGCCCACTGGAATCGATAAGGGAATCTTTTGCGAAAAAGGCAAACGATTCCAAGGAATTGAAACACTGGGAACCGGTTCGCAACAAGACCCGGTTCTCGATTCCAATCCCTACCCCTGAATATAAGCCACACCCACACAATGTACAAGTGGCATGAAGCTCATTAGCCCGGAAAAATCCATAAATTAGCCACATCGTTGTAAAAAAGTAGCCGCTTATAGTCCGGAAAGTACGGTATAAGTTGTTTTTAGAGACCCAGAACATGACCCCCCGAGAAATTAGTACATAAACATGACAAGAGTCATCAAATAAAGTTACACCGTTGGTTCGGTACATTCTGTACCGGTGGAAATGGTTGCGAGAGGGAGGGGTAGAGTTTTCTCAAAGTGAATGGTAAGAGATGGACGGGTTAACATTAGGGCACTTTACAGACATTATGAGTTCAATGAACATCCTATTAGCTATCATATCACTCCCGTTAATATCCAATTATTATCAAATACATACGATATCAATGACATTCAGAAGGAGAGAGAGAAACATCAAAGCAAAGGCTTCAGCGTGGGGGAGTGAATCTCACTTTTACAGGCCCGGCACCGACATGCATCAACGCGGCCGCATGACATCAAATGTTTACGGCCAAATCTCCAGCAATCACGCCGGACTGACACGTGGAACCGCAGCCGCTTGTGTCGGGGTTTTATTCCCGCCGCCGGCGAGGCCGGAGCTGCAGACGGCCCAGAGAGCTGGAAGGAGCACTCGGCCATTTCACTTCCTCCCTCCTCATTTTCCATGCTTGAAGGCTTACAGTTAACTAAGCTGCGAGAGCAAGATAAGCCGTTTCTTTTTTTTTTTTAGCCTGTCAGAGTCCAGGAGGCGAAAGGAATATAGGATATATGCATTTAAACACGGATCAGAAGACAACAGGTACAGGAAGGGAGAGGCATGAATGTGTTGGTTTTATTTGTGTATTTCAACGACCAGCAACAGCTCAGCAAGTTGGGATGAAAGAAAATACCTAACCTTCCACTTCAAACGTTATTATACAATGAAAATGAAGGCGCTCTGCTTTAGTTTTGTCATCAGTGCTCAATTAAAGCAGCACAAAATAGTTATTTTCATGTGAAAGAGTCAATTTTCTTCATTCGAAGAATTACTTCATTACTGCAAAAAAATAAATCTTGGTGCTGTAAAAGAACTACGCCCGTTGACCTTGAACGAAGTTGCCAAGCATCCCCAAGTGTTGCCAAGCCAAGTTGCCGGTGCTGTAGAAGCCTTACATGAGTCAAAAGTTGAGAAAATATCAACTTTTACGCCGTCAGTATCTCAAACTTGTTTTGAAATAGTGTCTCTTGGACGCTCCTGTGCGAAACATTGCAACGACAACGCATCAGAAACCCCCTCACGGGCCCCTCTCCAAGTTCACACTGGCTAGTTGATAGTAGGGGGTCCCGACAGACGGCTGACATCGCTCCATATCAGCGACACAACTTAAAACCCCCGTAGACACTGCAACGACAGTCAGGAATCTCCCTAATGGGCCCCCTTACTAGCCAGCATCGATGTGCGGCCATAGTGATTCACAATTTGAAATACAGTGAGAGATTTGAAAAAGAAAAAAAAACAAAGAGGATGAAAAGAAAGAAGGTGACAATGGTAAGAATTAGGGGTGTAACGGTACACAAAAATCTCGGTTCGGTACGTACCTCGGTTTGGAGGTCACGGTTCGGTTCATTTTCGGTACAGTAAGAAAACAAAATGCAAAATATAAACGTGCTAGTTGTTTATTACACACACACACAAAATAATATTGGCTCTACGTGTGCCGGCGCTAGGACCCCGCGGATGCATGGTGTGTCGTCGGGCGGTGTTTTCCTTCATGCTTCCCTGCAGCGTCTCATGCAAACACAAACAGACGTGGCAGAAACATTTCTTTATATCATGTTGTCTGTCGCCCGCGATATTTTTTATTTTTTTGGCCGGCGCCATAGTTGGCTAGCTACAAACTCTATACATCCCATAATGTATAATAATATGCCCGCGCTCAGCAGCGGTACTCGCATCGTTAAGGCTGATTTATGGTGCCGCGTTAAACCAACGCAGATCCTACGGCGTAAGGTACGCGGCGAGCGGCTGTACGGTGCACGTCGCCGCGTACCTTACGCCGTAGCCTACGGCGTAGGGTACGCGTCGATTTAACGCCGAACCATAATTCAGGCTTTTCTAGGCAACGAAGCAGGTCGACTCACGTTGCAGAACAGCTGCAGAGCCGCTCATGAACGTAAATGATCATTGTTTTTTTTTTTTTAGGCCTGGCGGGGGGTCTCGATGGTAGGGGAAACACTGGACTTGTCACAATTATGTGCTTAGCTCTTTAGTTCTTCATTAGTTAGTGCTTTTTTCTTTAACCTTAATACTTTCTCGGTGTGAGCGCAACTGCATGTGCAGCTGCAGCAGCGCTCTGCTCCACAACGTGCGGTCCTCTACTTAATATGTACCGAAACTCGTTCGGTACGCCTCCGTCCCGAACCGAACAAGCTATACCGAACGGTTCAACATAAATACATGTACCGTTACACCCCTGGTAAGAATGTGTAAGTTATGCGTGTTACATTATAAAAAAGTGCCACTTTATCCCAAACTCATCCACCGAGCAAGTTTACTGCACATTAAAGTCATGTAAAGTGAATTCAGCCATTTTCTTCTAAATACATTCATAGCTACATAATAAGTTTGCATTAAGATAGGTGTTAATTGTTTAATAAAAGATTCTGTTACTGATCAGTTGTCCTGGACTTCATTCATCATGATTCTGGGGGGGCCCATGGTCTCTCCTGCCCAGGGCCCCCAGGGGCTGTAGAAACACCCCTGACTGGAGTGTTACCAGAGCCATGAGGAGGATGGATGGCTGAGCTACGAAGACCAGCACTGACTACATTTACAGGCAGTCAAAATTCGGGTTATTGCTAATATTCCGGTTACTGAAACATTCGGAATATTCCGTTTACATGGTAATTAATCATTTGGGATATCTGGATCAAACCAGCGACGTGCGGAGAACGTCATGACGCAATTTCCGTAATTTCCGCTTCTTCTTCCTGTATCCGAATTCAAAACAAATGCTGCTTTGTGCAACTTTTCTCTCACCTTCTTGTAAATCTCGCTATCCCGGTACTTTCTACCGTCTACAAATGCCAAAATGTTCATATCCTTCATTACATTTATAAAATAATTAGTCTCCTCCTCACTCCAAAAGTGATCTGGTCTTGCGTTTCACCATGTTTAGACTTAACTTCCTGGACTCAAAAGACCAATATTCCTTGCGAAAAGAGCATGAGAATATTCAGGTTTTAAAAGGAGTAACCCAGGGCTCATATTTGGGTTTTTTTTAAACGGAATATGAGCAAATTCCGGTTATTCAAAGGGATTATTGGTGTTTACATGGCCGTGCGCAACGGGTTATTGCTAATATTCAGGTTTTAACCCTTGTGCTGTCTTCGGGTCAAGGAAGGAGAAAGGGAATAGAGGAGGAAAGAAGGAAGGAAGAAAAGAAGGAAGGAAGGAAGAAAAGAAGGAAGGAAGGGAGGAAAGAAGGAAGGAAGGAAGGAAGGAAGGAAGGAAGGAAGGAAGGAAGGAAGGAAGGAAGGAAGGAAGGAAGGAAGGAAGGAAGGGAGGAAAGAAGGAAGGAAGGAAGGAAGGAAGGAAGGAAGGAAGGAAGGAAGGAAGGAAGGAAGGAAGGGAGGGAGAAAAGAAGGAAGGAAGGAAGGAAGGAAGAAAAGAAAGGAGGAAATAAGGGAGGAAAGAAGGAAGGAAGGGAGGAAAGAAGGAAGGAAGGGAGGAAAGAAGGAAGGGAGGAAAGAAGGAAGGAAGGGAGAAAAGAAGGAAGGGAGGAAAGAAGGAAGGAAGGGAGAAAAGAAGGAAGGAAGGAAAGAAGGAAGGAAGAGCGGACGGAAAAAAGAAAGGAAGGGAGGAAGGAAGAAAGAAAAGATGGAAGGAAAGGAGTAAATAAGGAAGGAAGGGAGAAAATAAGGAAGGAAGGAAGGAAGGAAGCAAGGAAGGAAGGAAGGAAGGAAGGAAAGGAGGAAGGAAGGAAAGAAGGGAAGGAAGAAGGAAGGAAGGAAGGGAGAAAAGAAAGGAAGGGAGGAAGGAAGAAAGAAAAGATGGAAGGAAAGGAGTAAATAAGGAAGGAAGGGAGAAAATAAGGAAGGAAGGAAGGAAGGAAGGAAGGAAGGAAGGAAGGAAGGAAGGAAGGAAGGAAGGAAGGAAGGAAGGAAGGAAGGAAGGAAGGAAGGAAGGAAGGAAGGAAGAAAGAAAGGAAGGAAAGAAGGAAGGAAGGAAAGAAGGGAAGGAAGAAGGAAGGAAGGAAGGAAGGGAGAAAAGAAAGGAAGGGAGGAAGGAAGAAAGAAAAGATGGAAGGAAAGGAGTAAATAAGGAAGGAAGGGAGAAAATAAGGAAGGAGAATTATTCATTTTGACCCAAAGACAGTACAAGGGTTAAAAGGGTTATTGACTGAATGTAAACTCTGTTACTGTCGGAGCGAGACGGCACTGCAGAAGGACTCAGCGGTTTTACGTGGCGGGCAGGGGAGAGTTTGATTTGTCCGTGATCGGTGTGACAAGGACACGAGCGCGGGACAACCCTCCGGACGGAGCCGGAGCGCCCTGGCAGGACAGGGAAAACTTGGCAGGGGACGACACTGTAAACCAAACCACCAGACTTCCTGTTTCTGTTCCCAAACCAAACCAGAAAGAGAGGATGTGAAAAAACCCACACAAAGGTCTGTTTACTTCACTGCGGGTTGAGAGGAGAACAAAAAAAAAGGGAAAAAGAAAAGAAATGTCATTCATGTTTTATGCCGAGGTCGTTGGCACATTTTCCCAGAGCTGTGCCCGAGCAGGGTTGGTTGGAACGAAGCTTCTGCGTGAAACACAACCTCGGATTTGTGGGAGAAATTTAAAATCTCACAACTTGCAACACACTAAAATTAAATGCCTGAGTGCCTCCTCATCTTCCCAGCGCCATAATTTCTGTTTTCCAAAAGCCATTCTGGTTTCCGAGCAGACGACTGCGGGGGGGGAGACGGGTATTTTTTTTCTTAATTTGTTTCTAAAACAGAGCAACCGCAGAACAAACAATACTTGGACCCTGATGTTGTATGTTCAGTAAATCTCTTCATAGATTTCGGTTCAAATCAAGCCCGTGGGCTCTTTTCTGCAGCGCCGCAGCTCGCAGCGCCGAGCCGCCCGCTCCCTTTCTTCTGCTTCAGACATGAATCAATTGTCAAAGATTTAAGAAAAAGCTGGCCCTAATTACATTTTATGCCGGCTGTCTCTCTCACATGGGATCCCTGCGCTCAACCGGGCCTTAAAGCATCCACGGTCCACGTTCTCCATCTTACACCCGTGCAGGGAACTGTGTTCCTGCTTGCCAGCACTACATGCAATGACAGAAGTAGCCATAACCAATAATGCATGCTAGGAATGGGTGATATTTTACCGTTCACGATAAACCGTCAAAAAAATTCCCCACGGTAAGAATTTGTCATCTCGCGGTAAAAACGATAAATTCCTGTTGATGATGTTTTTGTGTAAAACTGATTTATGGTTCTGTGTTAAATCCACGCACAACGTACGTGAAGGAAGGAAGGAAGGAAGGAAGGAAGGAAGGAAGGAAGGAAGGAAGGAAGGAAGGAAGGAAGGAAGGAAGGAAGGAAGGAAGGAAATAAGGAAATAAGGAAGGAAGGAAGGAAGGAAGGAAGGAAGGAAGGAAGGAAGGAAAGAAGTAAAGAAGGAAGGAAGGGAGGGAGGGAGGGAGGGAGGAAGGAAGGAAGAAAGGAAGGAAGGAAAGAAGTAAAGAAGGAAGGAAGGAAGGAAGGAAGGAAAGAAGGAAATAAGGAAGGAAGGAAGGAAAGAAGGAAATAAGGAAGGAAGGAAGGAAAGAAGTAAAGAAGGAAGGAAGGATGGAAGGAAGGAAAGAAGGTAGGAAGGAAGGAAGGAAGGAAGGGAGGAAGGAAAGAAGGAAGGAAGGAAGGAAGGAAGGAAGGAAGGAAGGAAGGAAGGAAGGAAGGAAGGAAGGAAGAAAGAAAGAAAGAAAGAAAGAAAGAAAGAAAGAAAGAAAGAAAGAAAGAAAGAAAGAAAGAAAGAAAGAAAGAAAGAAAGAAAGAAAGAAAGAAAGAAAGAAAGAAAGAAAGAAAGAAAGAAAGAAAGAAAGAAAGAAAGAAAGAAAGAAAGATAAATTCCCGTTGATACGTGTTTGTGTAACAAACATGGCGGATCTGAGTCATTCCAGTTTTACAGGTGTAACTCATTTAATTGGTTTTTATTAATTCAATTTAATTGGTGTAGTTTAGTAGCATTTAGTATCTTTTAGAGCAGTGTTTTGGCTCCAAAGACTGAATGTGGTGATAGATTTATAGTTAAAAAGGTGGAGTTGTATTTTTATCGTTATCAGGATAAATGCCAGAAATGATCGTGATAAATCTTTTAGTCCATACCGCCCATCCCTAATGCATGCCTTACTTTATTCATGTGGCCAAAAAGAAGCAGAAAAACAATTGAAATGCATTTTAAAAATACCTAGAAATACAAGACGGCAAAACCAGTCCTCGTCCTGAACTCTGTCGGGATAATTGTGAACGATTTGGCGGTTGAGTCTAAAGAAAAGGAAGCACAATGCACCGTTCACCGTTTCCCTGAGATGATATTTCACAAGTGTTGAGCCAAATCTCCACAGTAATGAGCCACGATGGGGGCTTAAACCCCAGGTCCTCCACACTGAAGGACAATCTCTCAGCCTCCCCGCTGCCAGAGAGACTCACTTCAAATTGGATTTCGGTCTAATCCCCGCACTGTCTTTGTCTTTGTGTCCTTGGTTTATTCAGATTTCAGAGGGTTAATTCCTAAATTGCCTGTACCGGAGTGGCGGGGCCGACGGCCGAGGCTTTGCATACCCCGAGATAAGCTACTGAGACTGGATTCAGCTGCAGCGAGAGCTTTGCGATCAATGCCAGTGGATTTCCGCAGGGAACGGGCAGGACTGAGGTTATGCTAACAGTCCGCTGTTTGTTAGTAGAGCTGGTGAGCCAGTTCCTCCTCACTATTAACCCCGGGGTTTATCGATTTATCGAGTCGCGGGGGAAGCGTGCGTGCACATCCACAGGCCTGCGACGCACGGCCGTGACTGCTACAGCACTCGCCGGCTGAATCAGACTCGTAACACACGCAGACATGGAAGGATTCCTCTGGGTCACCTGGGTAGTGGCGACTTGTCCTGCAGCAGAGCCGTCGATGCAGCATCCAGCGGCATGGGGGTAAGTGGCCTCGCTGCTGCAGTGAAGTCGATACAACTCCCTGCTACTTAACAAGGCCGAGCAAACGGAGCCAGGTCAAACGTTTCTTTGCTTTTTCCTCATCTTCTCCAGGCTTTTGTTCTTGTGAGGCTGGATCAATGAAACAAACCCGCTATAAAAAAAGATGAATGGTGCGAGCAATCATATCCTCAATTAATTCTGGTCAGCGTTGATGAAGTCAAAAGATTAAGCTGCTGCTGGCTCCTAATTAGGAGGTTAGCCTTATATGTAATGCTCATCAAAACATGTAAGCAAGGGCCAACCCCAATAAAAACAGACCACTCAACCATCTTAAGGCTCTAATGGCCTCATCAGTATGCACGACTCTGATATGTATAAATCATACCTCCTAAACACCGGACCGTCTCCTATTCCTACCACCCTTGTGACTCACGGTGCTACATGTTCTATGGAAAGGTATTTCTGGTCCGTTATAAAATGAAGAAAATGAGGAAAACATCATTGAGTTATAAAGGCCAGTAAATAAACCCTTGTGCTGTCTTCAGGTCAAGTAAGGAGGAAGGGAAGAAGGGAGGAAGGAAGGAAGGAAGGAAGGAAGGAAGGAAGGAAGGAAGGAAGGAATGAAGGAAGGGAGGAAAGAAGGAAGGAAGGGAAAAAAGAAGGAAGGAAGGAAGGAAGGAAGGGAAAAAGAAGGAAGGAAGGAAGGGAAAAAAAGAAGGAAGGGAAAAAAAGAAGGAAGGAAGGAAGGAAGGAAGGGAGGAAAGAAGGAAGGAAGGAAGGAAGGAAGGAAGGAAGGGAAAAAAGAATGAAGGGAAGAAGGAAAGGAAAAAAGGAAGGAAGGAATGAAGGAAAGAAGGAATGAAGGAAAGAAGGAAGGAAGGAAGGAAGGGAGAAAAGAAGGAAGGAAAGAAGGGAGGAGAGAAGGAAGGAAGGGAGGAAAGGAAAAAAGAAGGAAGGAAGGAAGGAAGGAAGGAAGGAAGGAAGGAAGGAAGGAAGGAAGGAAGGAAGGAAGGAAGGAAGGGAGGAAGGGAGGAAGGGAAAAAAGAATGAAGGAAAGAAGGGAGGAAAGAAGGAAAGAATGTACGAGGGGAGAAAAGAAGGAAGGGAGGAAAGAAGGAAGGAAGGGAGAAAAGAGGAAGGGAAGAAGGAAGGAGAGAGTAGGAGGAAAGAAGGACAGGAGAATTAGGTCATTTTGACCCAAAGACAGTACAAGGGTTAAGAAGTTTAGATTGTCCCTGGTGTGAGTGGGAGCAGAAGTGAATCTCCAGCCAAACTCTGAAGGTGGTTATATTATGTTTTTCCCCTTTTTGCTTATTTTCTGACTTCTCTTACCATAAATTATTATGTAGGATGTGACAACAGGGTCAGAGAAGAGGTAATTACATGTTGTAGTACTCTTGTGCACAAAGTGCTTGGTTTTCAGGGGCCTGAGAACATTTCGTTTTGGAGAGTTTTTTCTAACATGGGTTCCTTATGACATCATAGAGGGCGGAAGTTCCTTATATGGTCATGTTCTCCAAGCAGTGTGCAACAGAAAAAAAAGTAGTATGCATGTATAACATGTAGATATCTTAAAAACATGTTTGTCTGACGAGGAATACGAGCTGTTCTCGTTCATGGAACACTGACTCCGCCTATTGGCAAGCCTGCGGGATTTCGACCAACCACGAAACAGCTGATCCAAATCTGCTCATTTTCAAGAACTATCACTCCATGTGATCATTAATTATTGTTGTTCAGAAAAATGTTGCACCCTGGGTGCAAAAACTACCAGATATTAACCCTACCATGCCGGATGGATCGTATTTGATATTTGAATTTGAGAACCCAGCCGCAACCCAAAAATTAAAAAAAAGGGAAAAAAACATTTATTCAAAAAATATCAAATTTAATATTTAGAAAATTGGGGTATTTTTCATTTCACGATACAACGCCTCAAATAAAAAAAAAGAAGGATTTTTTTTGTATGTTATCTTGCGTCAGGCTTTAAAGGTGGAATGCACTGCAAGCCGAGCTGGGCCACAAAAAACGATATCAACAATCACAGAAATGGATGTTTCCCACAAAATGAATCCAAAAGTTATCATCAAATCAACACGAGAGGTGAGGGGAAGGGGGTGTGGGGTTGCTCGGAGATGAGAGCCATTCCTGAGGGCTGGAGTGTGGGCTGATCCCGTCCCTGAGTGCCTCTTTTCATTGCATAGATTTCCGTCCTTTCATATTCTAATGGTCATGGTGGCCCGCAGCCTGGCCACCAACCTTTCAGCTGTGTGGGACGCATTATTCCCCGCACAATGGGCATAATCTCAGTCTTGTTTGCTAACACTGCTTTATATCGTTCTGTCTTCATGCCTCTCCAGCTCTCGGGGAATGTGAGTTCCTCTCTGTTCCAGTCTTCCCTCCAGCGCTCTCTCCTGTTTATTCCTCTCTTTAAAGATGCATTATTCCTCCTCCCGCATGCTCAATTAAACTATTCCAAACCTCTTTTTTGATGCAAATTTCTAATATTGTAAAAGCGTATGTAAATAGCTCTCAGCGTAATTTGCTTTGCCAAGTTCATGCCTTCTGTGTCTGTGCGTTGCCTCTGACTGTGCGTGCACCTGTTAGCGCGTCTGTATGATGCCGGTCCTGCAGCAGCTTCCAGCATGTGAGGCCGAGCACCAGCTCCGTCTGGGCGCTTCGCCTGCAGGCTGCTCTCACTCTGCATCTGTGCTTCACGCTGCACGTCTCAGAGCCCCTGCTCTGCTTTCACCTGACAGCCAGGGCTGGGGATAAGAATCGATTCCCATTCTTAAGATTCAGAATCGATTATCAAGATTTGATTCGATCCGACTCCGATATTGATGTGGTTTAGTGTTATTAAACCTATTTTTTGAGTGCCTTCCCGCTGTGAATGTGTTTGCCACCTGCATTTCTGTTGGATCCACTCAAAGGTACGTTTTATATGATAGTTACTTATGTGAGCATGTGATGTTCATGATTCATATGTTTTAGAGGACAGTATTGGGGATTACGACTAAACAGTGTAAAGTGAGCTGAGTCTTCCATTGCTGTTTGGTAAAAGTTTGTTGAATTACAACGAAGGACCTGTGGGAGATATCTTTATGATTGAATCAAGTGACTTTGAAGGATTGTATTATTTTAAGTTATGTATCAAAAGTGTTCAGTATTTTGTTTCTGCTTCAAACTGCACTGCTTTGAATGGATTTTTGTATCCATGATGTGTTATCATGTACAAATGTCGTAGAAATATTTTCTGTAAGACAATCATACAGTGGTAAAACTATGCAAATAAAGAATAAAATGCTTTAAGAAAAAACAGTTTTTTGAGCTGTTGCCTGAATTATATGACTGTGTAGGTATGCAACATATGAATACTAGTATTATATTGAGATTCAACAGCAAGTATAGAGGGAATGCACATGACGTCACAGATGTGACTTCACAGCGGGTTACGTCCACTGAGTGTCAGAAAGACTGAGTGGCAGAAAGACTGAGTGTCAGCGTAAACTTTCAGTTTGAGCAACTGGAAAACATCTAAAATGGGAAAGAGCTGTTGTGCGATCGACTGTACTCATAGATTTAGCAAGAAATCGGAGTTATCGTTTTTTGACTGCTGAAAAATAAGCTTAAGAAAGACAAATGGATTACTGCAATTCACAGAAACAACTGGATTCCAGGCACCGAAACGTGGATTTGCGATTCCCATTTTGTATCAGGTAATGTTGGATTTTTGGGTAGCTAACGTTAAACGGTCAAATCATAAAGTTCCGTGTCCTCATCACTTTAATTTCTACTACAAATCCTGCATTGAAGTAGGACCAAGAGTCAAGACTTTTGTAAGCCTTCAAGCTTTGCTTCGTGTATTTACCCGACGTAGAAATTAAGTACATTTAAATATCAGGAAACTGGATTTGTGGCCAAATATTAATGTCCATGGACCATTGGTTCTTGGTAACTGTACGGGTCACTGTCAAGTCCAACTGCCTTTAATTTAAGCCGATAATCGGCTGTTATCCGGTTTTCTCCACTAGTTGCAGCTGTTTTTGCCACTCCAGTGGGGAAGTGACGTCAATGCAGACCCTCTATTGGCAGCTAATGATGCTGTAAGGACCAATCACCTCCCAGAATGCTGATCTAACTGCTTTCAGAAACATCATGTGGGGTAGAATTACCAGGGCAGCAAACAGATGAAATCGGTTTTAGTTTTTCCCACATTCCGTTTTTTTCAATTTTCATTTTTTTTTCATTTTCGGTCTATTTCGGTTTTTAATTTTTGAGAATTTGGTTTTTAGCATTTTATGCAAATGTAACCCCAAATCAGTATATAAAGTAATGAAATATAGACAATTTTTGCAATTATAATTGAAAACTTTAATGTTTTCATACCTTTAAACATATTTAAAGGCAAAAACATGGCACCAGTTATTCTCGTGTCCAACAAAACATTCCTTTTTTGGGCATAAACAAAAAAAATACCAAAAGTTCTAATGTAATGATTAAAAAAAAATATCGATCTTTAGACATACAAATCAATTTTTAGGAATTAATACGAGAATCGATTTAGAATCGGAAAATCTATTTTTTCCACACAGGCCTACTGACAACCACAGCCACGACGGAGACGGCTGCATCATCAGCCGCCGAAGGCCGAGACTCGAGCACTCGACTTCCCGCAGGAGGGTCAACGAGGTGAAAGGTGGCGGCGGGAGCAGAGTGCTGTATAATATGTGGCTGTATGTCATAGCAGCAGCTGCAGTGAGTGAAATTGTAGTTTTACAGTCCCACAGAGTCCTGAGGGGGCCAACAAAGCCAACATCAAAGGTTTAACCAGCAGCGTGGCTGTTTATGCTGCTGAAGGGGGAGGACTGGGTTGGTTTGCTAATCAAGGGCACACAGCACAAACACTCCCACGTAAAAATGAGTAAGAAGCCCAGCACACATGCAAATATGCAAAAACCAACACAAAAGGTGCTCTTTTTGCAGTTATTTTAACCCTTTCTGGCTAAGCCTGCTTTTCAGACTCCTATTTGAAAATGACATACCCAATTTAAACGGAGTATATCTCAGCAACTACAGAGCGTATTTGAATAAATTTGGTATCAAAATGAAGGCAGCAGATGTATGAAAAAGCATTAATACTGGCAGAACAGAGTAAATGACGATGGTACAAAGCAGAAGAAAGAAGTAAAAGGAGGTTCAACTATAAAAATATAAAGGATTCGTATCCGTTCAGCATGTGCTCTCTGTGCGAGCTGGGAATCCTGACCACATCCACGAGGCCACGTTCCAGGAACAGCCTCAGGGTTAAGGTGATTGACACTTTTATGACATTGTCATACCCAAGAATACCTAAGAATATCAACAGGTACAGGGATTTGGTGGCTCTAAACAAGATTTTGATTGTGGCCTCAAAAACACTTGAGGATCAAATCACAAACACTGCTAACAACTGAATGAACAGATACATACAAGAAATGGAAAGAGAAATTAAGATCAAGAAATCTTTTATTTTATTTGGAAAAAAACGATAATATTGGAATTAAATTTCATGAGGAAAGGATTTTGTGGAATGTGTTTTACGTGTTACATAAACTGAACTAAACCCCAGTTTTGATCATGCAGTTGTGACCTGTTTATGTCAGGTAAGTTTATTTTACTTTACTGTTTATGTCTAAATACTGCACACAATGTCCAAATACACCCTAAGGAATGTTTCTTTTTTTTTTACAAAAATGGCCTTTTGCACTCATCTTAGTACTAGTAAATGTTGTATTATGTGAACTTTTTAAGAATGCCTGCCTATCTGTTGTGCCTGCTCCTGCGCACTTTACTGTATATGTTTCACCGAGGGAAGTGGGAAACGTCCTCTCGATTGCTTGTATGTCTTGACATGTAAGGAATTGACAATAAAGCTACTTTGACTTTGAAGTTGACGAACCAACATCACTTCAGGAATCTCCAATCGGAATGAAAAAAAGACTGAACATTTCCTCATTTTCTTGCGTTTGAATAATCCTATCGCTAACGGAAATTAATTCAGAGCAAAAGTTCGGTTTTTGACTCAGGGTGCTTTCACACCTGTCCCGTTTGGAGCAGTTGTTCCGTAACAGGGAGCGTTTCCCCCTAAAGATCGGTTCGTTTGGTATATGTGAACACAGCAATCGCGCTCGGATGCGGCACAAAACAAGCGAGCCGAGATCGTCTAGGAGAGGTTAGGGTTCGGTTCTCGGCTCGCTTCCATTCCAGACCTGGAGCGGTTCGTTTGCAGTGAGAACATAATCAACACAGAAACACACAGAAACAAACTAGCCACACTCGCTTACGATGCTCCATAGTTGTTGTTTTTCCCGGGGTATAGAAGAGGAAACTCCTTCCGCGTTCATTTCTGACCAATGAGCAAACAGCTGGTTCGCGCATGGTATTTGTTAACAGTTTTGAACCGCTACAGACGTTTGCCTTGTGAACACAAACCCCACGAATGAAAAATGAAACAACTGTATCGATTTAGCCCCTGAATCGGAACAAAACAAACGGTCCACAGGTCTGAAAGCACCCTTAAACATAAATGATGATGGTGGGACATTAACAGTAAGACCAGACTCAGGCCACGTTTACACATAGCCGGGTATTTACAAAAACGGATATTTCCCCCTCTACGTTTTGAAAAATATCCTCGTTTACACGAACCCGCATGAATACACTGTTAAGGTGCTATGAGCATCCAAACCTGCAGGGGGCAGTGTAACGAGAAGATAAAGTCATGCTAGCCAATCAGAATCCTGGAAAAAAAACATTAACAAATGACACGTGTGAAGCCTGAATAATATGGTCCGCGTTAAATCGACGGCGTAGCCTACTGTACGTACGGTGCGCGTCGCCGCGTACCCTACGCCGTAGGCTCTGCGTTGGTGTAACGCGGAACCATAAATCAGTCTTGACTGCAGTTACTTCCAAGGCGGAACGAGAGTCTTTCGTTTGGAGTGACAGAGAAGTGGAGTTACTTTTAAGTGTGACTTTAGAATATAAAACAGGTAAAATACAAGAAAATATTGACGGTGGCCAAACAAATTGTAAAAACAGGTCACACACATGAAGCTGGTGACGTTTCTGTTGCATAATGTGACGTTCTGAAGCCTAAATGTCTGTTTCCCTCCGTTTACAAGCAAACGTGAAAACAGAGTTTTTGAAAATCTCCACTTTGGCCGGAGTTTTCAGAAATGATGGTTTTTGGTGACTTTGAGCTTCGTTTTCGTGTAAACGAACGGCCAAAATGCATGAAAACACCACCGTTTTTGCTACGTGTAAACGGGGCCCCACAGCTGGGCTGAAGAGAGGAAAGTTGGTTCTTTTGTTTTCTTATTTGTATTTCTTCAGCTGGTAGTTCAGGGAGCTTTGTTGCAGCGTGACGGTTCCTTTTATTGTTCCTGTGTGGCACACCGCATTTTAAACTTTCTACATTCACTAAGCCACTTATTGACAAAATTGTGTTTCGTTTTGGTGGAAATGGCCTTCTGTGTCTGGTTCTAGTGTGTACTGTATCGTGCGATTAAAAAAAATGGCCTGAGCAACCTCTTGGTCACCTGACCCCCCGCGTCAGCGGCGCTCGCTAGGCAGAAGTTAATGCATCTTGCATCTCACGGAAAAGCATGTAATTTGCAGGACTGAACTGGGCTGCATGGGCCTTGAGAGGTGGCCCAGGTGAGTTTCCTCCCCCCTTTCCCTCCAAGCCTCCTCCATTACGGCCCGCTCCACGCGTGCGCCCTGGCCCCGGCTAATTCACAGCCTATTACTATGCAGATGTATGCAGGGCCGAGAGCAGAGCAGGCAATAAATAGGCTTGATGAACGAGGGAGCGGGAGTGAAAAAGGGGAAGTGGGGGAGCAGGATGGAGAGGGCTAAGAGGGGTGAGGACCAGGGGACAAAGAGACGGGGCAGAGTGTGAAATGGGAGAGAGGTGTATGAAAGAGGGTGGGAGGACAAGACAGGATGAGAGGGTCTTTGGGGCGGAGGGTGAGAGGGAGGAACGGCGGCGGGACACGTCGCTCCATCCGTCCCCAAACCCAACCAGGACAAGACAGTTTGGCTCAAATGGTTTTACTAATTAGCTTTTGCTCGTTTGTCTCCGTCGTTGCAGATAAAAGCGTAAAATGCACATTGTTCGATAGTTTAACCCTTGTGCTGTTTTTGGGTCACGGGAGGGTGAAGGGAGAAAAGAAGGAAGGAAGGAAAGAAGGAAGGAAGTAGGAAAGGGAGTAAGGAAGAAAGGAAAAAAGAAGGAAGTAAGGAAAGAAGGAAGTAAGGAAGAAAGGGGAAAAGAAGGAAGGAAGTAGGAAAGGGAGTAAGGAAGGGAGAAAAGAAGGAAGTAAGGAAAGAAGGAAGTAAGGAAGAAAGGAGAAAAGAAGGAAGGAGGTAGGAAAGGGAGTAAGGAAGGGAGAAAAGATGGAACGGAGGAAAGAAGGAAGAAAAGATGTAAGGGAGGAAAGAAAGAAGGAAGGAAGGAAGGAGAAAAGAAGGAAGGAAGTAGGAAAGGGAGTAAGGAAGGGAGAAAAGATGGAAGGAAGGAAAGAAGGAAGAAATGAGAAAAGAAGGAAGTAGGAAAGGGAGTAAGGAAGGGAGAAAAGATGGAAGGAAGTAGGGAAAGGGAGTAAGGAAGGGAGAAAAGATGGAAGGAAGGAAAGAAGGAAGTAAGGAAGAAAGGAGAAAAGAAGGAAGGAGGTAGGAAAGGGAGTAAGGAAGGGAGAAAAGATGGAACGGAGGAAAGAAGAGATAAAAGATTGAAGGGAGGGAGGAAGGAATGGAGAAAAGGAAAGAAAGAAGGAAGGAAAAGCAAATAGGTAATAAAGGAACCAATGATGGAAGGGAGGTAGGAAGAAAAAGGAATAAAGGAGGGTAAAAAAGGTGGGAAAGAGGAAAGGAAGAAGGAAGGAGAGAGCAGGAGGAAAGAAGGATAGAAGAATTGGGTCATTTTGACCCAAAGACCCAAAGGTTAAAAAGAAAGTTATATCTTTCAGCGCAGACGCATCACCGTTCCAGATGCATCGATACCGAGTCCACCAACTTCAACCCTGGATCTGAGCCAATGGAGAAATGTCTCCAACGATGAGGAGAGTGTCCGGCCCCCGAGGGCCCCGAAACCCCCACCCTGCGAATCCACCGAGCCAGCCAAGAATCATTTAGCAAATGACATTTTATTTATTTTCATTCAACACGGCAGGACAATTAGGAGCAAATTCCTCGTTCATTACTTGGTTGATCTCACGGCTTTCTCTCCCTCTCCTCTCTCCGTTCAAGTTCAAACAGCCATCTATGCAACGGCTATGAGAGGACAGAACTCTCTTCTACTGTCCTGCGGTTCACAAGGGTCGGCTCGGGGAAACAGGCACCAATTTTCCAGGCAGAACTGCAGAAACGGAGGGTGCAAAAGAGGTCACGTAATTAAAGGAGGACCGGTCGGATCTGAGCTAACGGAAAACGAATAAATCAGCAAGGATCACTTTAGACGCATCTCTGGACTTCAGTTCCCAGCATTGGCAGCCATGATTATCAACTCATATAAACGAAAACCAAATCCTGCCGATAGAACTGTAGATTGTGATGGCATTAATTAGCACTTTAATTCATTTTCTAGCGCGTAACAAACGTTTTTCTACGCAGGTTTGGATGCTGCGCTCATCACACAACATCTGCTGGTGTTTCTGGCACATTTCAATATCTGTTGGGTAACCATGACAACTGGAAGGTTGTTTATAGATTAAAGCAGCTAACTAGATTAAAGGCCTGGGGGCGGATTCACAAAACATTCTTAAGAAAAAAAATCTTCTTAAGTGTCATTTTTTTCTTAAGTTCAGTCTTAAGTAGAAAAAAGAGAAGAAGTCATATTTTCCAAAAGGTTTTTAAGTATTTTCTCAACTTTCTTCTTAAGTTTCTTCTTAAGAAAAAACTTAATAAATGGTATTCTTGAAATAAAAGTTCTCAAATTTGATCTTGACTTTTTTTCTTAACTTTAAGACAACCTTGACCTGTGTCAAGAATAATGAATAATAATGAATAATATATATGATTTTGTATACCAAGTACGTAGAGGTGCACTAAATAAAAAGCCAAACATGTGGAGCTTAATAAAATGAAATTCAATAGACTGATATGTTCATTTTAATACATTTATTAAAATTGTGACGGCTCTGGCAGGCGTACTGAATCGTTCATTTAGTATGCAGTATACAGTACATACTGATGCAGTATGTAGCATGTAGTACTTAGTATGCCATTTCGGATACAGCCATATTTTAAGAAGTTCTTAAGTAGGAAAAATAAGAAATTCGTAAGAAATTACAGTTCTTAAGACGGTTCTTAAGAAAATATTGAGGAATTGCACTTCAGAACTTTCTTATGAACTTCTTAATTTTAGATCTTAAGACATTTCTTAAGATCGTTCTTAAGAACATATTGATGAATCAGGCCCCTGATCTGGATAGGCTGAAGAGGGGGTTGTTGGTGGAACAGAAAGAAAGGAGGAGGTAACATAAAATATCTCATGTGAGGTCACTGGCACGTAAAACCGAAACGCTCGGAGTGCTGATGGACACAAACGGGTCTCTAGGGAGTTACTGGTGTGTTTGGTGAAGACGTGGTTGCAGGAACATGTTCTGGACTCAAACATCTCTCCACCTGCCGCTGATCTCGTCAATAGGAGGTTTAATCCTGGAAATGTTGCTGTAAAGGAGCGTCTCTGCACCGCGGATGTGAGCTGGGAGTAATGAACAAACCACCCAATTTAGTAAAAGATCTTAACCATTTTAAATCATTTTCATACTCAGTTATTCTCAATATTTGCTGCAACAATAAACAATAAACAGAGACCCCCTTTTGGGTTCAATAAAATATCATCAGACTCAATTCAATAAGTGCTCGATGACACGTGTTGGCACTTTTACAACCGCCACCAACTTCAAGGATGAATTTCAATGTTTTGAAACTGATTAGATAAAATAATAAACTTAAAACATGGTACTCTGCCAAACGAGTGTGCCGGTTCGCTGGCTGCCGTCCCAACAACTGAATTATGGAACCGTCTCGGTCTGCGGCTCTCGCCCCGTCCAGGGGGGGGTGTGGGTGGAGAACCGGTGCAAACGGACGGCGACGAACCGCTCACTAAAGCTACAGGCGTAAAGCCTTCATACACGATCGTACTGTACGTTTAGATCAAGATCCAAACAAATGTAGGGCAAAAACAACCCTCGGAGGTTTGAGGAAAGACAACTGGAAGGAGAAAAGAAGGAAGGAAGTAGGAAAGGGAGTAAGGAAGGGAGAAAAGATGGAAGGAAGGAAAGAAGGAAGTAAGGAAGAAAGGAGAAAAGAAGGAAGGAAGTAGGAAAGGGAGTAAGGAAGGGAGAAAAGATGGAAGGAAGGAAAGAAGGAAGTAAGGAAGAAAGGAGAAAAGAAGGAAGGAAGTAGGAAAGGGAGTAAGGAAGGGAGAAAAGATGGAAGGAAGGAAAGAAGGAAGTAAGGAAGAAAGGAGAAAAGAAGGAAGGGAGTAGGAAAGGGAGTAAGGAAGGGAGAAAAGATGGAAGGAAGGAGAGAAGGAAGTAAGGAAGAAAGGAGAAAACAAGGAAGGAAGTAGGAAAGGGAGTAAGGAAGGGAGAAAAGATGGAAGGAAGGAAAGAAGGAAGTAAGGAAGAAAGGAGAAAAGAAGGAAGGAAGTAGGAAAGGGAGTAAGGAAATGATAAAAGATGGAAGGGAGGGAGGAAGGAATGGAGAAAAGGAAAGAAAGAAGGAAGGAAAAGCAAAGAAGGTAATAAAGGAACGAATGACGGAAGGGAGGTAGGAAGAAAAAGGAGTAAAGGAAGGTAAAAAAGGTGGAAAAGAGGAAAGGAAGAAGGAAGGAGCGAGGAGGAGGAAAGAAGGAGAGAAGAATTGGGTCATTTTGACCCAAAGATTGAAGCAAATATAGGGCAAAAACAACCCTTGAAAAAATACAACTGGACCTCGTTTTGCTTTGTTTGCAGACGTGTCACCTTCATGCTGAAAGGTGAAATCATTATCCAGAATATATTAACAAAAAAAAACCAGAATGAGTAAATAAACTACGATTCTATCCTTTTGAAAACTACATTTCCACAAAAGGCAGTTCCAGATGAATCGTTAACTGCTTTCAGGACGACTTATAAAACCGAAAACGTGGTCGTTTACTTGTGAAACTGTTGGAACTGAAACAAATCTATTCTTCGGCTTCATTCAGCTATAATACAACTAATTATCAGCGTAATTACCAGCATCTCTGCGAAGCACCGATGACAACAGTTCAGATTAATTACTCTCTTCAGCACATACGACAAACAGCTCCCGACTTAAAGACTGCAGCGGTCTCTCCTTTCTTTCTTAAATAATACACTCGGGAAGAGAAAGGGAAGGATGTGAGAACGAGCCGAGCAGTAAATCAGCATTCCTGTACGTAAATGAGGGATAATGAATGTACAATGAACATGACTGACGTGTTTTAGCCCCTCAAGCTCGGCTGCTCTCCGCCGTCGTGCATGGATAGGAATCGATTTATTATTTCACTCACCAATAGTCCCTTCATTGCTTGAGATTTAATTAACTAATTGATTTGTTAAAAGCTTGAATACATTGAGGCTGCACTGTTAAATCAGTCACCCGCAGCCCGATATTTCAGCACATCCACACATTTGTTGATCTCCCTGCACATGATGAAATGCAGAAGTCGGGAGGGAAGTGAACTTACGACTGGTGGACGCTGCAGTTGTAGAAGACGAACAACACGCTGGCAAACTTCTTCCCCGTCTCCTTCGATTTCAGGTACAACCTTATTGCACGTTGGTCGCCTAAAAGGAAGCACAATAACAAGAAAGCTCTTCATCCTGCAAGTTTCTCACATGACCATGTACAGGACTGTCTCAGAAAATTAGAATATTGTGATAAAGTCCTTTATTTTCTGTAATGCAAAAATGTCATACATTATATGGATTCATTACAAATCAACTGAAATATTGCAAGCATTTTATTATTTTAATATTGCTGATCATGGCTTACAGCTTAAGAAAACTCATATATCCTCTCTCAAAAAATGTGAATATTCTGGGAATCTTAATCTTAAACTGTAAACCATAATCAGTAATATTAAAATAATAAAAGGCTTGCAATATTTCAGTTGATTTGTAATGAATCCAGAATGTATGACATTTTTGTTTTTTTAATTGTGCATTATGCACTTCAAGAAAAAAGTTGAAATGTCGACAAAAAAGTCAAAATTTCGAGAAAAAAGTCGAAATGTTGGGAAAAAAGTCGAAATGTCAAGTAAAAAGTCGAAATGTCAAGAAAAGAGTCAAAATTTTGTGAAAAAGTCCAAATTTCGAGAAAAAAGTCGAAATGTCGAGAAAAAAATCGAAATTGCCGAGATTAAAAAAGGAAAAAAGAAAAAAAGAAAAAAAAGAGGAAAAAAAGGAAAAAAAGAAGAAAAAATCATGGCTTACAGCTTAAGAAAACTCAAATATCCTATCTCAAAAAATTAGAATATTCTGGGAATCTTAATCTTAAACTGTAAGCCATAATCAGCAATATTAAAATAATAAAAGGCTTGCAATATTTCAGTTGATTTGTAATGAATCCAGAATGTATGATATTTTTTTTTTTTTTTTTTAATTGCATTACAGAAAATAAAGAACTTTATCAAAATATTCTTATTTTTCCTAGACAGTCCTGTACAGCACAGAATTATATTATATTTATATTATAAAATAGTGATCTCGGGAGAGGCGTCACGGCTTCGGGATGGGCGAGGAGACTCATCGTAGTTTATCTTTGTTGCAGATTCGACTGTCTTTCGATCGCAAGAAACCCAAGTACCATTTTCCAGCATATTTGTGGGCAAACACTTTTTAAAAGATTAGATCCAGATCCATTTTTAATCATAACGGGATAATGGACTCCTGCGCCCACTGCAAGGTAAAGAAGATGTAGTTTGCTCCTTTTCCAGACGCTGACAGTTTGGTTAAAGTAAAAAAAGCAGGTGTTTCCCGTTTCTGGTCACATCAGAATTTTTTTTTCTCCTTGTCTGCATATATATCAATGGTTAATACCAAGTTTGGTCAAACTTAAAGCATATATATGCATTTTAATCTTTTTTTTCCTTCTTTTTTAACCCTTGTACCGTCTTCGGGTCAAAATGACTTAATTCTCCTGTTCCTCCTTTCCTCCTGCTCTCTCTTTCCTTCTTCCCTTCCACTTTCCTTCCTTCCTTCCTTCCTTCCTTCCTTCCTTCCTTCCTTCCTTCCTTCCTTCCTTCCTTCCTTCCTTCCTTCCTTCCTTCCTTCCTTCCTTCCTTCCTTCCTTCCTTCCTTCCTTCCTTCCTTCCTTCCTTCTTTTTCCCTTCCTTACTTCTGCTCTCTCTTTCCTTCTTCCCTTCCACTTTCCTTCCTTCCTTTTTCCCTTCCTTCCTTCCCTTCCTTCCTTCTTTCCTTCCTTCCTTCCTTCCGCTCTCTCTTTCCTTCCTTCCTTCCGCTCTCTCCTTCCTTCCTTCCTTCCTTCCTTCCTTCCTTCCTTCCTTCCTTCCTTCCTTCCTTCCTTCCTTCCTTCCTTCCTTCCTTCCTTCCTTCCTTCCTTCCTTCCTTCCTTCCTTCCTTCCTTCCTTCCTTCCTTCCTTCCTTCCTTCCTTCCTTCCTTCCTTCCTCTTTTCTCCATTCCTTCCTTCCTTCCTTCCTTCCTCTTTTCTCCATTCCTTCCTTCCTCCTGCTCTCTCCTTCCTTCTTCCCTTCCTCTTTTCTCCCTTCCTTCCTTCCTTCTTTTCTTCCATCCTCCCTTCCTTATTTACTCCCTTCCTCCCTGCCTTCTTTCCTCCCTTCTTCTCTCCCTCCTTCCTTGACCCGTAGACAGCACAAGGGTTAAACATACGCCTCTTCTGAGATTCAAATGACTCTATTCTGGCGAGGGTCTGTGATGTCACAGAACACGACCAATCCAAACGGCTCAATGACCCCAAACAAAGTGGAGTTTATAAGTCATTTAAAAAGAAACTTTTCACTGCAGTCGAGGTTTATCTGAAATCCATAAGCGACAATCCCTGAATGTGACTTACTGAAGCAAACACACTGCTGAATTTAAATTAATGTATACAAATCTGTTACTTTAACACATTTGCCAAAAAGGGGGGCAAATTTCGCCATATGCTGCTGTGAGCTTGAATTTCCAGAACTTTCTATATTTCTCAAGGTTATAGGGAGCTAATGTGCAGCTTCTGCTCTTACATCACTTATTACAGCACTTACTTCAGAATATATTTGAGTACAATGTGCAGATTCTGCTAATATAATAATGTATTCAGCTGTTCTAATCTGTCTAATTGAAGGCTTTCACACCTCCAGCCTTTAGTCCGCTAAAAACCCGCCGTTTTAAGCTGATTTTCCTGCTTTGTGAATAATCAAGCTGTGCAGACCAGAACACCCACACCGAGCTCGCCGGAGAGCGCCGGTGCTGATCCGGACCGTCTGGAAAACTTATGTTCATTCTGCCATCGTGGTATTTTCAGATGTACGTTGTACACCAAACCTGTTAGAAACCAGACTGAACGCCTGGAATCACACGGCATTAAAGACCGGTGTTCTGCTGCTTCGTCGAAAAATACTACCGGCGCATAAACCGATAGCGTCTGTCTATCGATTTTTGCTACCCTATCAAAAAATGCTACCTAATGATTTTCTACCTTTGTAGAGCTACAACGTTACTGTGTTTTACTCCCTAAACCACTTCCTTTCCCCCCAACTGGTCCTTGTCTCCTGCCAGGCCGTCATTGTAAATAAGAATGTTCTTAATGACCTGCCTGGTTAAATAAAGGCCAATGACTGAATGAATATCAAATACAGTGATAGAATTGTTTTTTTTTTCTTTCTCTTTATCGTATAATGTTCACAAAGTGTAATGCAATTCATGTCATGGGTGTATTTTGAAGGATCAAATACTCAACATCCCATATTATCAATTTTAAATCAATATTTCAGGGGTAGCATAATTTGATAGTCCAGTAACATCCTATCAAATATTGCTCCCGTCACTTAAAGACGACTAATCAACTCACTGCCACTGTAGGATGAATGTCAGCATTATTAGATCCGCTGGATCTTCTTCTTCCTTTCTTCCTGTTCTAAAGGGCGTACCTCAAGGCTCTATACTAGGGCCGTTGCTGTTCACAATTTATGTTAATAATCTTTGTGATAATCTGGCTGATGCTGTGTCTCATTTCTATTCGGACGATACAGTTATTTATTGTTCATCTTCGTCAGCGTTACAATCCCTTGAGTTCTTGCAAACTGCCTTTGATGCTGTTCAATCCCGTCTGACTCAGCTTAAATTTGTATTAAACGCAGATAAATCGAAGACCATGCTTTTTTCAAATGGCAAGCAGCTTCCATCTCACCTTCCAAGGTTGTTAACTGTTCAGGGGATTGAAATTGAATTGGTTAGTTCTTATAAATATCTAGGCATTCTGATTGATGACAAATTGTCTTTTAAATCTCATATTGATAACCTTGTTTCTAAGCTGAAACTAAAATTAGGTTTCTTTTTTAGGAACAAATCATGTTTTTCATTTCGGGTCCGGAAACATTTGATCAAAACAACTTTTTACCCTTGTTGGACTATGGCGATCTGCTTTTTATGAATGCTCCTGAGCAGTATTTAAAGAAATTAGATACTGTGTATCATTGTGCTTTGCGCTTTATCACCGGTTGCAGCTTTCAGGTACATCACTGTTTTTTGTTGCTGCTGCCAATTGTCCTTCTTTGCCTCCGTAGACTCTCCAACTGGCTGACTTTTATTTACAAATCCATTTTGGGACGTCTCCCTACATATTTGTGCGTGCACATGTGTAGAAGCGTCAGCCATTATGGCCTGCGCTCACAGAACTTTATTCAAATGCAGGTCCCGAGAGCCAGAACTGAACTGGGTAAAAAGGCGTTCAAGTTTTCTGCCCCCTCAACTTGGAATGGAGCTTGTATCCTTGGGTAAATTCAAATCAATTTTAAAAGACAGAGAAATTAGCTCTCTCGGTTCTTGCGACTGCCCCGTTTTACCATTGTTTTACTATTGTTTCCCCAGAATGTGTGACTGACTGTCTGTGTTCGTATGTATGTATTGTTGTATTGTTTTTATGCTGCCATTTTGGCCGGGTCACTCTTGAAAAAGAGGTTTTAATCTCAATGAGTTTTTTACCTGGTTAAATAAAGGATATATATTACACCTCAATTGATCAATTTTAAATCAATATTTCAGGGGTAGCATAATTTGATAGTCCAGTATCATTCTATCAAATAATGCTCCCTTTGAGAATGTCACCGTTAACAGCAGCGTGGACTGAAGGGATGCAGGAAATTATAGGCGTGGCAATCAAACTTTGGATTGACAGAACAGCGGTTCTGAAATGGTTGGTGTTTCCATGGTTACCCTGGTCTCGTGTGATGGGAGCCACGTCTTTGGTGGCCGGCGACAGGCAGAAGATGCGTCCGCTGTAGATGCGTCCCTCCGTCTCCACGTAGTCCTCGAAGGAGCAGTTCACTCCGGCGGAGAGACTGGGCGCGTTCTGCGCCTGCAGCACCAGCTGGGGAGAGAGATGAGGTGCAGCAGAAACCTGGATCAATAAACTTCATTACTGATGCCCCACAGCCCAGCTCGGGCGCCCAACTCGCTTTAACGCTCAGAACGACCGGCGATGATGATGATGATGATGATGATGATGACACGACCACAGGCCCCGGTTCATGGTGCTTCATGAGTTTTTCCTCGTGCTCTCATCCTCTCCCCATCTTTAGCCCTTCGCTACGGTCGTATACACAAGTTATAGCGCTTCTTTTTCTTTTTTTATGTGCATAAAAGTAATAAAAGTCATCTTAATAAATTCAGGTTAATATTACACAAATGTAGCTTCGGACAAACACTAGCACTAACACTTTTTTTTCCCCACAAAGACTTTCATTATTGGGCAAAAACAAAAAAACATGTGGGCAATACTAAGTACCCCCTTTACTGCGTTACTAGATGTAGCTGGTGCTGAAAAACAGTGACCCGGTATGAAATGATGATGAGCAGCTGTTTTGTTGGGCAGTTTGCTTTCAGGTGTGTGTTAACACAATGCCAAGAGGGAAAGACATAAGCAGTTCCGTTAGAGATGTAACTGGTAACGGTACTGCTGCTGTCTCTATTTTAAACAAATCCTAACGCATTTTATTTATTTCTGAGGTCTATCCTGCTAGTTACATATTTATTTCTAATTATTAAAAACCCTGAATGTGGTTCTACCTCTATTTATTGTTCTTTGCCTTGTGGGCAATATCTACTTTTATCCTGTTCAGTGAGCATCGTGAGAAACTGCCATGTCTGTCTTAAACCTGTTCTCTGTATTTGTCCTGTGTCAAATTAATGACTGTAAAGATTGTGTGTGAGATGCTTCTCCCATCTACTGCAAAACAAATCTACCTACGGGTACTAATAAGGGTCAACTTGAACTTGAACTGTGCAACAATCTGGAAAGGGGTATAAAACAATTTCCAAACATTTTGGGGGATAATGTTCAACAGGGAGGAGGATTAATTCTTAGTGGGGTGTTGGGTCGAGGTCACACTCGCTAAGACTACGACCCACAAGGATCAGGAGGTTTTTTTTATTATATTTTGACATAAAAAGCAAAAACAATACAGCAACATAAAAAAGAGGGAACTTCTGAACATGGGAGATGTTTAAATAAAAACATGCATGCAAAGATTCGATATGAAGTCTGAAGTGAATAAAATGAGAAATAAAAGGAGTGTGTACCTGCACTTCGGACATGGTGACAGAAACGGTCTCGGGGTGAACGGAGAGGTGCACGCACTGCTCGGCCCGGGTGGTGAAGCGCTGGGGCTCCTCGGCTCGCTCGCAGCGATCCCTCCTGGAGCATCTGCACGGCAGAGGTGTCAAAAGCATTCACATCCATTACTCAGGTAGAAGTATAGATACTAGAGTTTAAAAATACTCCTGTAGAAGTTGAAGTATCAACTCAAGTTTTTTACTCAAGTAAAAGTATAAAAGTACTGCTTTCAAAACTACTTAAAGTATAAAAGTAAAAGTAATGTAAGGGGGAAAAAGCCATTAAGGACAAAAGCCATTGAAAATGAATGCATCTTAGTATAATGCAAATATATTAAAGAACCATATATGTGTACTATTGAGCATTAAATTGTGTTTCAGAGAGCAGCAGATATGATGACTAGTTGCCTATAAGTATTGTAATGGTGCAAAAAGTCAAACTTCAGAGGCATGTTATCATTTATCCTAACCTTTATTGGAATGTACATCCAAGTTTAGTTGCAGGAATCTGAGGGAACGGATGTAAGAACAAAACTGGACAAGAACATCTGAAACAACCACAACCAAATTCACTCTATCCGGATGGAGCAATTTAACTGGATAGTTTTTTTTTAAAGGTCGAAATGAAATAGAGTAACGAGGCTGTTTTTAAAATGTAAGGAGTAAAAAGTACAGATAATTGTGTGAAAATGTAAGGAGTAAAAGTAAAAAGAATTACTCCAGTGAAGTATAGATAACCAAAATTTCTACTTAAGTAAGGTAACAAAGTATTTGTACTTCGTTACTTGACACCTCTGCTGCACGGGCGGGAGAACGACAGTCACCTCACCATGAAACCTCTCCAGACCGCTCTGGTCCTGCAGACCGGCAATCTTCGTGCAGCCAGTATTACTTTCTTTATCGTTATTTTAATGAGAACATGTCTCAAAACGTGCACTTGGTCTCCTCCTCAACCGGGCAGCGTAAATTGCTGCTGCTCGCAGGGCTGATATCCCTGAATCAGTGATACTCTGTATTTATCGAACAAAGCCGGGGATGCTGAGTTTCAGGCTCAGAGCTTGTTTATTAGCGGGTGCAGAGATGCATGGAAATTAGAAGTAAATTAGAGAGGTGCAAATTAACAACCTATGCATTTAAAGAGCTTAACACAGCAATAACTGGAATATATTCTGTTAAATGGTGACATGACAACCAATTCAGCATTTTTTCCCCCTGTAGCTCTGGTGCTTTTTTTTTTTTTTTACTCTCATTATCAACATCCTGCAAATTCTGCTCGTGTGTATAAATATTTACAGGAGGTAGCATGTTGAACCGAGGTTCCCTCAATAAAAACTGAAGACCGGTGGCAGATAACACATTATTATGTCTGATAAAAAAAGAAAAGAAATGTTCAGGAGCTTCTCCGACTCACAGCAGCACTAATTTGAGCTCTAATAGCTAAATACGGCACATGCTTTTAGGAAGAAGTTTGCTAAGAGTCACGCAGAGAGCAGCCATTTTTCAAGAGAAGAGTCTAATTAAGACCCCAAAGAAGTTGAGATGATGTGAAAAATGCAAATAGGAAGTAACACAGCCATACTTATATTTAGTATGGCTTTGATTTCCTGGCAGATATGAACCCCACCCACCAGATTCTTCATCGTCTCCATCAGGCTCAGAGCAAACACTTTGTGATGACATCATCGCCCCTCACAATGTTTAAAATGTGTTCTGCTGCTGAAGATACTAATGACGCTTTTACACTAGTACCTACTCAGCTCTACTCAACTCGCCCTCATTTCTTTTCAATTCCCAGATCAGAAGTAGGAGGGTTGGAGCGAAGCTGCTGTGACGTATTTGATTGTGTGATCTAAACGAAGAACAACAACACTAAAGATGTAGAACCTGGAGGAGATGATAGATGTGCTGCTGGGTCTGTGGCTTTTGTTCAATATCAAGTTAAAAAATGAGAGTAAGAGAAGCTTCAAGTGGAAACGCTTTTAAAAAAATGTTGTTTGTCTCTGCGCTGCTGAAAAGTCAGCTGGAGCCGTGAGCAGCTCTGAAGTGACAGAGATCCTGGTAGATCTTGTCGTTCCTTATCGCCCGTCTAGATCCATTTTTAATTATCTCCTCAGCCACCAGGTTTATGAACATCTGCACCTCAAAATTGGATCATGAAGCAGACTTTTGCGCTGCCATTGCCTGTCGAATAAAATGAATAAGCCGCCGTCAGAGTCTCTTTCTCTGATTTCCACATCCTGACTCAGACGTCTGACTCCAACCCCCCGACCAATCGGTGGCCTGTAGTGTGATGATGTCAGATACAGCCGACTCAGCCGCTTAGAACCTTGTCAGAGTAGTTACAGAAAAAGTATCTACTCGGCACGTTAGACCCCTAGTGGAGAAGCGCAAAACCGAGGCGAGACGAGTCGGGCTGAGTAGGTTCTACACTGCAAAAACTCAAAATCTTAACAAGAATATTTGTCTTATTTTTAGTTAAAATGTCTCATTTTTAGTCAAAAAAATCTCATTACACTTAAAACAAGACTCATCACTGGAAAAAACAACAATTTTCACCTGTTTCAAGTAGATTTTCACTTAAAATAAGTAGAAAAATCTGCCAGTGGAACAAGATTTTTTTTGCTTGTAATGAGAAGATAAATCTTGTCCCAATGGCAGATTTTTCTACTTATTTCAAGTGAAAATTTACTTTAAACAGGTATAAATTGTCAAATAAGTAATTTTTCTGGTAATGACTCTTGTTTTAAGTGTAATATTCCTGGTAAGATTTTGAGTTTTTGCAGTGTAGTGGAAAAGTGCAATAAGATGAGCGGTTTCATTAGTCATTTTGTCCCCTTGTTCCTGCAACAGTACAAGACCACAGGCCTCTCAGGACCCTCCTCTTCCTCGGCCACACCTCTAACGCTAACAAAGTCCGGGGAAGAGCAGCAGGACTTACACGTTATGCAGCACACACCAGCCACAGTGAGGGTCTCCCGACCCCAGGCAGTCCCTGCAGGAAGCGTACTGCTCACAACTCTCCACCGGGACGCGCGTCACCTTGGGGGGGAAGAAAAACAAAAAAAAGATGGTTCACATCGATGGTTTACACTCTGTAGACATTTGTTTTAATATGGCGTAGAGGAGGCACTGGTGGCGTCCTGCATCTGGAACCTGGGAGTAAAATGGACAAACTCTCAGATAAATGCATGGGGGGGATGTGAGACCATCAACATATTTTACAGGAGGGACAAACATGGTGGGTCCAGCAAAACTGAAAGAAATCATGCATCAGACCTAGAAAGATCATAAAAAGTGCTGAGGCGGGGCCACGTGATCAAGAACATCCCAACTGCGGTTCAGTTAAATGTATTTAACACGGGCCGCTGGGTGCACTGCAAAAACTCAAAATCTTTACAAGAATATTTGTCTTATTTCTATTTAAAATGTCAAATTTTTAGTAAAAAAAAATCTCATTACACTTAAAACAAGACTCATCACTGAAAAAAAAAAAACTATTTTCAAGTAGATTTTCACTTAAAATAAGTAGAAAAATCTGCCAGTGGAACAAGATTTTTTTGCTTGTAATGAGATTATAAATTTTGTCCCACTGGCAGATTTTTCTACTTATTTCAATTGAAAATGAACTTGAAACAGGTGAAAATTGGCAAAGTTATTTTTCTGGTAATGACTCTTGTTGGTAATGACTCTTGTTTTAAGTGTAATATGATTTTTTGACTAAAAATGGGACATTTTAACTAGAAATAAGACAAATATTCCTCGTAAGATTTTGAGTTTTTGCAGTGTGGCACAGTGTTTAAAGCGAGCGGCCCATGTACTGAGGCTACAGTCCTCCTGCAGTGGTCGCATGTTTGAGTCCCAGCCTGCAGCTCTTTGCTGCATGTCCTCCCCATTCTCTCTCTCTCTACTCTCTTCCTGTATACACTTCCCGGGGTGTTTTTGAGGCCACAAGACAATCTTGTTTAGAGCCAAACCCAAACCCCAGGACCGGCCCTGGCGGTGTTCAGAGCTCAGATTAAGTACCAGCTCCCAGACCTGTTATTGGTGTCTGTTTGACCACTATTGGACCAGGAGGGACCGGGTGGAGCCTTGACGTGCCAAGATCAGTGATGGGAATTGATAAGATTTTTACGATTCCAACTCCATTTTCGATTGTGCATAACGATTTGGTTCTTTATCGATTCTCATTTGGGGAAAAGGGGTTAGGGTTGAATGCTGTGTGCACAAATGTTTTTGCATTTTGGTAGTATTTCCTCCTTTTGATGAAATATCCACTTGGCAAGTACTGCAAGTACTGTTGTCATCTTTTTTACTCAAATATAACCAGACTTTCAAGCCTTCGTATCGCTTGGACTACTACTACTGTCATTTAGCAGACGCTTTTATCCAAAGCGACTTACATCTGAGACACACACACTGTGGAGCAATTAGGGTTATGGCCTTGCCCAAGGCCACCTCTATAGCCACTAGACTACCACTCCCCTTTTTTAGACCCAAACCAAAACCGGCCCTGGCTGCTCCCAGACCCATTAGTTGTGTCTGTTTTATGGCTGGGCGATATATCGAGATTTTAATATATATCGATATATTTTCAAATGCGATATGGTACGAGACAATATCGTTTATATCGATTTAAAAATATATATATATATATATTTTTTTTTTTATTTTGATATAGCTTATTTTGTGACAAATTGACTTGATTGTTTTATTTGAGATTTGCACAAATGTTTTGTTATTTGCACAACTGTCAACCTCAGTGGAAAAGTCTGCCTGTTACTGTCTACATTGTATTAATTGCACAGTGTATTTTAATTTAATTGTTATGCAGGAAAGGGATATTTGTTTTATTTTATTCAAGAAGCATTTTTATTCTATATATGCAGGCAGTTTATTTGTATTTCATTTGTTTTATACATTTTGATATTGTGCAGACCTCTGTTAATAAAGGAACCTGTGTGACATTTGGCACGAGGCTTTGTATTAAAACTGTTTTTTTTAAGGGTTTGCCTCAGAAAATGAAGCTAACAGAGATGCTATGCTATAATGCTTTGGGGGAAACCCCAATTATGGCACAGAAAAAATATCGATATATATCGAATATCGCCATTCAGCTAGAAAATATCGAGATATGACTTTTGGTCCATATCGCCCAGCCCCAGTCTGTTTGACCACTTTTGGACCAGGAGGGACCTGGTGGATCCTCGACGTCCCAAGATCAGGGTTAGGGTTCGTAGTAGTACAGTTTAGGGATGGGAATTGATAAGATTTTAATGATTCCAACTCCATTTCAGATTCTGCTTAACAATTCGGTTCTTTACCACTTTGGTTCTTTACCACTTTATCGATTTTCATTTAGGGAAAAGGGTTGCATACTGTGTGCACAAATCTTTTTTGCATTTTGGTAGTATTTCCTCCCTTTGATGAAGTTTTCACTTGGCAAGTATTGCAAGTTACCCTGTTGTCGTCTTTTTTACTGAAATGTAACCAGACTTCCGAGCGTTCGTATCGCTTGGGGTGCCGTGTTTATTATTGACATCTACGTACGCAACGTGCGTGATGACATCATTCATGCCCACTGGGATCGAAAAGGGAAGATTTGCAAATGATTCCCAGGAAACACTGGGAACCCGTTCTCGATTCCCATCCCTAGACTCCCACCCTTGAAAAAAACCACCTCCAAAAGCCGTCTCTAGAAACCTCCGCCCACGCGCCGGAGCCTTTGTCCAGGTCTCTTTACAAACCGACTCATCGCTGCACCATTCCATTGTTGTACTCACATTATCCAAGACATCATGCATATAGAGCCCGGCCGGTCCCTGCACAATGAAGGGCCCATTAACGGGCAGGAGAGGGAACACGGGCACGTAGAATATAAAAGATACTACCCTGAAAGCCATACAGTTTAAGATTCTTCTATATAGGATGCCATTTTAAGTTACAAGTGATGAGAGCTTTCATGGAAGCCACATCTGCAGCCTGGTAATCCCTGCACACGCTCTGCACACGCCGCTGCCCTCCGTGTCACTCTAATGTACGGCTGGACACAATAGCTTATGGCAGATTCATAGCATGGTAATGGTAACCTGTTTGTGATAGCCATTATACCGCCGCCATCGCAGAGGCACCGGCCTCTTACGGGACACCGAATGGCAGCAAATTGCTGTCATTACTTGTCTTGTGGTCGGACAAATATCACGCTAGTAATAGAGGCTATCTGATAGATGGGGGAGGAGGCCGGGGAAAAAAAAAAACAAAAAAACATGCCACTCTCAAGCACAATAGCCAGGGAGAGAAGTTTATTCAATGGGCCTTTGTGATGGCGGAGCCGATGATGTATTCCAATGCAACAGTTCAATTATTGAGTTTTAGAAAACAGATAATGGGATGGGAAATGGGAGATGCTCAGCCAAAGACTCTTTGTCTTACTCAGGTGGCAAGGGATTGAAAGAGTGTGTGTATGTGTGTGTTTGTAAGAGACACAGTGTAAGTAAGTGAGAAGCACCTATTTATATTAAATATGGCATTTTCATCCCTGGCCTATTTTGCTGCCGCAGAGGGAAACACATCCATCTGTGCACACGGGGGGGAAGAGGTGGCGGGGAAAGGACACGGGAAGACAGAAAAAAATGAGATCATAGGAGGAAAATGTCCATTTAGCCATTCATTACAGCCCTCCGCTGATAATGGACGGCATTTGTCGGGTTTAAATTTAAAAAAAAGGAATCAGAGAAGAAACAAAGAACTGAAACACTTTACTTTGGCCGTGTTTTTACTGTAGAGGAAAGGAAGGAAGAGAGGAGGGTTTATTACAAATAAATAATGGCTACAAACGAGCCGCTCTCATTTGGGCCGTGATAGAGAGGCTCTTAATTTGCCTTGTGGCAGACGAGAGCAAAGAGAAGGGAGGGGGAGTGGGGGGGGGCACGGGGAATGCCGGGAAGGATAGATGAGAAAGACACACAAATGTAATTGCAACTGATGTTTCATTCCACATATGGGGCTCCTTCGGTCCCGGCGAGCAGCCGTTAGAGGCCGCGTGATAATTGTCCCATCTGTATAATACAGTAGGAAATATAAGGTGCTATCGCCGCACAACAGGCTGATGGATGTCCTGCTGGGCCGGCCAGACATCGCCGGGGAGATCGGAGAGCAGCCCTGAGGATACGCAGCTTCATGCTGGGCGACATCGCAGCATTACGGCTGGAGATCGATTCAAATGTCAAGAATCGATTCCGATTCTTAAGATTCAGAATCAATTATGAAGATTAGATTCAATTCCGATATTAATTTGGTTTAGTGTTATTAAAACTGTTTTTTGAGCTGTTGCATGAATTATATGACTGTGTAGTTATGCAACATATTGATACTAGTATTATATTGAGATTCAACAGCAAGTATTGCAGCTAATGATGCTGTAAGGACCAATCAGCTCCCAGAATGCTGATAGAACTGCTTTCAGAAACATCATGTGGGTCAAAATTATCAAACAGGGCAGCAAACAGAGGCCGTATGAAATGACATTTTTGGTCTTTTTCACTTTTTAATTTTTGAGAATTTGGTTTTTAGCATTTTATGCAAATGTAACCTCAAGACAGTATATAAAGTAATGAAATATAGACAATTTATGCAATTATAACCCAACACTTTAATGTTTTCATACCTTTAAACATATTTAAAGGCAAAAACATGGCACCAGTTATTCTCGTGTCCAACAAAACATTCCTTTTTTGGACATGAAAAAAAAAATACCAAAGGTTGTAATGTAATGATAGAAAAAAATAAATAAATACAAATTATATTTAGACATATGAATCGATTTTTAGGAATTCATATGAGAATCGATTTAGAATCGGAAAATCGACTCAATAAGTCATCAGTTGAAAAAGGTTGGAACACCATAGAAAATGTATATAACACCAGAACTCAAACCTTTATTTTATTCACGAGGGGATGTAGTTATATTTACTTATTCTGTATATTTTTTTGTTGATATATTCCTGATTGTGATTATTCTCTTAGTTGTTGCTGGTTCTGGTTGGACTGGACCTTTCAGCATGAAGGTGACACGTCTACAAACCAAGCAAACATGAGGCTGATGTTTGTTCCTACGCAGCATCCTTTCTTTCAGTATCAGTTCTTCTGGGAACTGAGGAGAACACTGAGGAGCCCTTCTCCTCAGTGTTCTCTATTATTTTAACTACTTATTTTTCAATGATTTTATTATGTACTTATTCTTTTATATTATTCTTTTTTTTATTTTGTTCTCAGGTTTATTTTAATGTTGTTTTTACTCTTTCATATGTCAACGCCAGTGCTTTTTCCTCATGGGGATCTTCCACACGGTGGTGACGCCCTCATTGGTTCCCAGTGTTAATGGGTCCCTGAGATAGCCAGGTATTTATTTAGGTATTTATTTATTTACGAGGTTCATGTTCTAATCTCTATGTAGGGTGGGGGGTATATGTGCTATGTGGGTATTAAAGTGAGGATGTGTGTGAAAATGACCAGATGTGTGTTTTTAACCATGACTGTGTGAGTTTTTCTATGTTAAATGTTGACTTTATTCAGTAAAGCACTTCGTTACTAGTGTATGAAGAGTGCTATAAATAAAGTTTGATTTGATTCTAGACACAACTGGCTCTTTGTTGCATTTCTTCCATTTTATTTGTTTCCAGTGCAAAGGTCTGGCTGCAGGCCGAGCAGAAGATGCAGAGCTCCGGCGTCGTCCTGCTGACAGATGCAGCAGCTTCCCTGAAAGAGATATTCCCTGGACGGAGCATCCGTACGTTGCTCTAAAACTATCCTTCAGGATTGACGTTTCCTTCCCAGATGTGCCAGCCATCGTTTCCATGTACAATAATTCACCTTCATACCATCCAAGATGCAGAATCTCAAACCGAGGATGGATATTCAAATCATTACAATTTTATATTGCTATTATTTCACAATTTGTGGACATACTTTTTTGCAGATTGATGATCATCTGCCCAACTGCCTCTCTCAGATATTCTTTTCGCCCCGGACGTCTCGCCAATAAGCATAATTAGTTGCCAGACATTCCTCCTGACAGTACCACTAACTTTCCCGGCCTTTTATTGCCCTTGTCCCAACTTTTGACACTTATTGCTGCTATCAAATTCGTAATGAGCCGTTATTTCTTATGGGATGGTAAAATGTCTCACTTTCAACATCCAGTGAGTTCTCCATGTTCAATTGTGAATAAAATATGGGCGTGGGAGCTTTGCAAGTCATTCCGTCCTGTTTTATTTACATTGTCAGCGCGATGTACGGGAAAAAAAAAAAATCTGCAAACGAATGCAAGGATCAGAAGCAGCTGCCGAACAAGGAAACCGTGGAGGAATCGCACAATGAGACACAAATGAGCAATACGGAGCCTTACAAAGAAAACATCACTCCATCTTTTTGGTTTTTCAAGCCCATTGTTGTCGTCTTGAGTACCAGGCTGTTCCAGTCAGGGGAGCACGGTTTTTAAGTTCATGTACAGAAGCAGACTGAACCCTCTACACGTCGTACTTTCATCAGTATCCGTCCTAATTGTTTACCAAGGCAGTTCTTTGGAGACAGTGTATAATTGTCTTTTATTATCCAGAACTAACAAAGACGACTTTAACAAGCTTATATCTTAAAACCAAGCTGAGCCTCACCTCATCTTCTCAAAAGGTGTCTTGGTTAAAGCCCTAAAGTCAAAATAATTGGATTAGAATATGTCAATATTCCCTGCTTGTTCTGAATCAAATTAAAATCGACCATTCAGGCCGAATCAGCATCTTTATTCCTCTTTTTGGTTTTGTTCTAGTTAAATATGAAGCTACAGAGTCTCAGCATGACTGAACGCTTCTAGCCTTTTGCCTAAGAGGAACTAATCAATCCATTTGGAGTCGGAAAGAAATGGAAATCTTTTTCTTCTTTGAGAATATGCATTTTGTTGTTGGAAGTGAGTAAAATCTCTACAACAAACAACAACACCAACAAAGACCCTGCTGATTTGTTTGGGGCGACTGAGTTCGTACGATATTCTGTCAGTAAGCCGCGTGGATCTGCAGAGGTCTGTGATTTTAGAGATAAGAGGAATTATTCAGGTTCACCATCTTTGTTGCTACCTGGTGAACTCTGGGAAAGAAGAAATCGAGACTCCGTCTCACTTTCTGCCTGCTAGTAACATCTCAGTACTGATGTACTTCATTTAAAGGTAGGGTAAGCGATTATGTTGCCATCTGGAAGCCATGCACTGGAAGCCTTTGTGCATGGCAATCATGTCCATCTAGCACGTAGAAGATGCCTTCATATTTGGATTTATGATAGCAGGATTTCTCCTGATTATCCTCATGATCGGAGGTGGGGGTTTCCTGATGTATCGACAAACATGTAAGTCATCGGCAGCCGTCTTGGCTCTTTCAAAGCTGCCGGACATGGCAGAAGGATCAAGCTAAGTGATGAACGCTCTGACTTTTACGTTTGGGGAGCAGGCCCGTAAGCTGGATGCGATTCTCGAACAGAACCGCAGGCTGGCGGGGTTCTTTGAGCTCATTAACAAGATTGATAACAACCTGGAGAAGTTGGAAGTTCAGCTTGGCCGGAATTGATCACAATTCGTCTGATTGGAGTCGCCGCTGATGAACCAGAGACTGAAAGGCAGACGGAAAATTACTGAGGCTGCCTGTTTTCAAAATAATTGCTGATTCTATAATCTGTCCTCGACTGAGCAGTCTTAGGCCGATCGCTCCTGGTCACAATCTTCCTGGTGGAATGTAAACAAGATGACTTTGCCCCCCCAGTAACCCTCCCCTCTCCCACAAACACCTGCGGATCCCTGTTGCAGAACTGTTCCGAGCCGCCTGATAACATCAAGGACTTTTGGCTGAGAGCAGCTCTGGGCGGAGGTTCACGGACGGACTCATCGCTTCACAGACAGACACTTACTGATAAGCACACACAATTCCCTCAATTCAACGCCTTCCTCAGGTCCTCCCTCTTATCAGCCCCCCCCCCCCCCCCCCAACAGTCTCCGGGTTTCGAGCGCCAGACGGCGATCACTTGGATGTACTGTGCCCACCCCCCCAAATAATAGTAATAAGTAATAATACCAGTGCTTGGTGTTTGTTTTATATCCTGACATGAGAATTCCACTTTGTTGCGAGTCAGAGGCTGGAGTGGAAGGTAAAGTTGTAAACATCAGTTAAATGTTGCCAGTGTAACACACACCTGACCTGGAAAGATGAAAGTAGCTCACAGAGCTACAGAGAAAGTTATGTGAGAGGCGACGAGGGACCGTGAGGAAAAGCACACACTTGGGGAACAGTACTGCACTTTTGTCGGATTCGTGTAAACGCACATCTGGAGAGTGGAGGTGGAATAAACAGGGGATGTCCAACGCATTGAAAAGAGAGTTATGACTCCTTTTTTTCTTCATCACTCAGAGCGGTTTCATGCACATCTAAATCCATTTATTGTCAACAATCTAGCAGAAGATTAAACTGGACAACATGTGAAATAATTGATGCTAACGATGCAACAGCTCTGTAAATGTCATACATACTAAGCTGATCATGTTGCAGGTAAGGTGCAGCAAAGTCTCCCTCTTCATCTTTTGTCACCGTGTTGTTGTGATGCCGTGACTGTTATTCCCGCAGCTCGTCATTTCCGAAGGGAGAGTCCTGGGCAGTTGCTAGCTCGGCTAAGCGTGGGTTGGTATACAAGCCGGAATAACTCAGATTAGGACGCATTATCTGTCACTAACGGCTCGATCTCAAGAGCTTCAGTTCGGTTCCACTACGGCCCGGCTAAGGTGTAAACACAGATTTTAAAACTTCGATATCGGCCGGATTAAGGCAACAATTCAAATTTCTGGTAGTGCATGTAAACGTACTGACTGACTGGCTGCTCCACTGCACCACAAAAACTCAAAATCTTACCAGGAATATTTGTCTCATTTCTAGTTAAAATATCTCATTACACTTAAAACAAGAGTCATTACCAGAAAAATAACTTATTTGACCATTTTCACCTGTTTCAAGTAAATTGTCACTTGAAATAAAAATCTGCCAGTGGGACAAGATTTATCTTCTGATTACAAGCAAAAAAAATCTTGTTCCACTGGCAGATCTTTCAGGTGAAAATTGTTGTTTTTTCCAGTGATGAGTCTTGTTTTAAGTGTAATGAGATTTTTTTTGACTAAAAATGAGATATTTTAACTAGAAATAAGCCAAATATTCTTGTTAAAATTTTGACAGAAATGTTGCCAAGCAAAATCTCTTTTTTTAAGTGTAGTTTTATTGTGTTTCAGTGCGAGTGGAACTCATGAGAACATACAAGGGAGAGTGTCGGATGTAAAAGGGGCTGGAGCCGCTCCCTCTTTACCTGAAACCAGCCGCTGTGAACACTAGACCAGAACGAGCTGTGCTACTCTATCCCTGCAGTGTCTTAAATTACTGCTGGACATTTTATTAAAGCCTCGTCACCGTGTGACAAGGGTTTAGTTTCTCTGGATGAGATATTCCACCTCTTTCTACCTGTTAGCGGCTGTCAGCATTAAGCCAAACTGTCTGTTTCCTGCAAACAACACATGAAACGCAGGAGTGGCATTAATCCTGTAATCCATCTCCCGAACCGAAGTTTTCCACTCCGCCTTTGATGCCAAGTTGTCTCGCTCACAGCACTCGTGTTACAACTTAGAAACACCGAAAATCAAAACGCACCCGAAAGCCGTCTCGTCTTTCCGTTGCTACCGCCCGTTCGCAGACAGTCGCTCCGCTTCGGCCGTTCATAAATCAACTTTAACCCGTTTCACTCGGAGTCAAAGTCACGCCTGCTCGCAGCCACATTAAGACATCTCTCATCTCCCCTGCTGTCCGTCTCTTTGACCGTCTCACAAATCACACTCTGATCAGACGATCACTCATCTCTCCGCCGTGGGAGGACTGGTAATGTGTCAGCAGGAACGGGACAGAGGCTCTTAGCACATCCACAGTCCCCAAAATGGTGAAATTTAGAGCTGGGTATCGATTCAAATGTCAAGAATCGATTCGATTCCGATTCTTAAGATTCAGAATCGATTATCACCATTTGATTCGATCCGATTCGATATTGATTTGGGTTAGTGTTGCCTGGATTATATGCCTGTAAAATAACTATTGAAATAATAATTTCACAATAATTATTGTGAAATAACTAAGAAATAAATAACTCAAATAGGCATTTCAATATCCATTTAAAGTGCAAAAAAAGAAAGGAATTGCAACAGCTCAAGCAGTAAACAAATTATTTTAGCTTGTCTGATTTATTCTGTCACCAGACACACAGCTGGACATGAAGCACCCGGCATTTTTCAGGTATTTCATCACAAACCGTGTCCGATAACAGAGAAACCAAACAAGCTATAGTAAATATACGAACTAATATAACATTTAAAAATTTAAGCTGAAATGTCCAGCATTTTCTCTAAAGAAAAGTTAATTTAGTTCAGGAGTTTTCAAAACTACTGGGACTAAAGTTCACCAGGCAAAAGTGTAATGATGAAATACAAAAAAAAAAAAAATTGTATCAAAAAAAAAAAAAAAAAAAAAAATCGATCTTTAGACATACAAATCGATTTTTAGAAATTAATATGAGAATCGATTTAGAATCAGAAAATCGATTTTTTCAACACAGGCCTAGTGAAATTGTTGAAAATCTGGCAAGTTTTGACATAAAAGTAATCTAACAGAAAGCTTTTATTAACCGTTTTCACTTGGACAAAGATTTGGATGGATGTTCTGCTCTAACCGGCTGCAGCGCGTCCAGACATTTCTGGTGGAGGACTCTCACAAAGTGTTTCCAGTAAAACTGCCTCTATTGTTCTTAATAAATAAGATATTTCAGCCTGAACCTACAAGGGGTAACCATAGCAACAGGGGAGCTAGTCAAAGCCTCAGTTTACATATATTGCAACATTTGAACAAGCCAACATCCCGTGCAGACACACTGATACGAGAGTCCTTGGAGGTTTGATTGTGAACACGGAGGCTCCTCCGACTGCACAGATGCTTCATATCACACGAGCAATAACCTCATATCTCCGTCGTGATTGCACCTGCTCTTCTGGCTACAGCCCGCTGACCAGGACAATTAATACCAATATACACCCAGCAATCACTGAAATCATCAATGAATAAATAGAAGTGTGATACGCAGTGAACCATAAAACATATTTCTAGCTAGTCTTGATGTTAAACATCCCGTCCAATCATGAACGTAGTTTGCCAACAACATGGAAAAGAGTAAAGCTCTCGGATGAACTGTTGCTTTTTGTGCATGGCTTTTTATTCTGTGTTTAGTGCTTTTGTCTTGTTTGTTTTTGGCCTGTTAGTGTGTTATTGTGTCTCGTGTTATTAATGCTGATGTTACTGTTGCTGCTTCATGTTGTTTCTGTTTTCATTTGTAGCAATTGTCTGTTGTTGAGCTTATGTTAACCTGTGTGTATTTTAGCTTAGTTTCTTACCTTTTAATCTTTATTCTGATATAGCCTTTTTATTCTGAAATGTTTTATTGATTGTATCTTAATAATTTTTCTTTTAGGTTGACTATTTTACACCAGTCCAGGGACAGCAGATGCAAAATAGCCTTTTTGGCTAATCCTGGCATATTTTACATTTGTTTAAAATTGTTATTAATGTGCATTATCCCTGTTATCTAAACCTTTAAATAACTAAATAAATAATCTGAATGATTTACGGGGGCAAAGCAGTCTGGAAGTGTCCCTGTTTTTATGCATCAACGGTTGTTTTCACCTACTAGTCCAGTAGACTCGTTACGACCGGAGACTGGGTTTGACTGGGACTGCAGTAGTCGGCGGGACGAGTTTACTTCCACAAAGGCCTTTGTGAAATGAACCGAACTCTTCTCCCGCCTCTGTTTTCAGCGGTACTGGCAAGTATTTCCATTGCTGGCATTGGTATCAGAACCACTAACATTCCCTCCCACGGGCAGCTCAAGATGCTACGCCTCAAGTACGATTACGCGAACAGAGATTAAAGAAAGATTTAGAAAAATCAAAAGAAAGAATAAAAAAAGCAAAGGATTTGACCTTTAATTTCATTTTAACTCCCTATAAACACTGACACCTCTCCTGCTATATACCGTATTTTCCGCACTATAAGGCGCACCTAAAAGCTGACCATGTGCCTTATAATCTGGTGCGCCTTATATATGGATCAATATTGAGCCGCACCAGGTCTCGCAACCATAAATTAACTACACTGGAGTTAATACACACTGGTGTTAAAATACGGTTAATAAACGTATTTTAAGTTAATAAACGGTCAAATGTCTTGCGACATTTGACCGGTAGGCCACTCTCATCAGAGGTAAATGCAAATGAATCTGCCCAGGCATTATTGAATGTTCGATTTGCTTCAGATATTTTTCTTTTCTTACATTTTTCCATACTTGGCCTTGCTGGGTTTGAATGTCGCGACGAATCGATGGCGTTTTGGCGGGTATACCGGCTTTTGCGAGTATGACGTTTATTTTGAGCGACGAAAAACAATAAAATATATTTATTCTAATATGTCAAGATTACAATAATCTTCCAATTTAGAACTAAAATATTAAAGAACTAACACAAATAAAATACACTTCAATTAAATACTTAGTTTTTTTTTTTTTTGTAATTTATTTTCCCAAGCCACTCGGAGCCGCAGTATAAGGATGAAAGTAGCATGCGGCTCCGGAGCCGCGGGTTGAGACTCTTGGTCTAATGGATGCAGAACGTAACCCCAGCCTCTACTGTAGCGCCTTATAATGCGGTGTGCCTTGTATATGGAAAAAGTTTTAAAATACGTCATTCATTGAAGGTGCGCCTTATAGTGCGGAAAATACGGTACCTTCCCTCTGCAATATTATTGGGAACAATGTTATTAATGTTCATTGCTATGCAGATGACACCCAGCTCTACCGGTCCACCAACCCCCCACACCTACTCACCTCTCTCTCTGATTGCTGACAGGAAATCAGATCCTGGTTTTCTCACAACTCTCTCAAACGTGACGGACTGAAGTCCTTCTCGTTGACACTAAATCCACTCTGCAAGATAGATAACCCTTTTATATTTCTGTTGACAACTGTTCGGTGTCTCCTCTGCCCGGATTAAGAGTCTGCGTTTCATCCCAGACGACACTCCATCATGCCAGTCCCACATTAACAACGTCACTCTCTCAGCTTATTTCCACCTCGGTAATATCTCACGTCTCCACACCCGACACAACTGTTACTCTGGTCCACGCCTGGTTACATGTTGGCAAGTGGCTAAGGTGGCTTTAAGCTTTGTTTCCCCAACTTTTATGACAGAATCCCTCCAACTCCGGCATATTTCCAAAATTCAGTCCCTTTGTTCAAGTTGTCCATTAATTCTCAATATTGGACACCAGGACGGGCACTGTCCTTCCCCTGACAGACAGTTTCATTTCTGAAAAGCCTACATATCCATCCATCCGGAATATTACATTGCTTGGAAGGTCCACATTTGAGCCAATTAGATTCACACACACCATCTCTGCGCTTGTTAACACAGTATCTTAATGAGTAAAACTATATAAAGAGAGATTTTTAAAAAGAAAAATCAAGAAAGGGTTAGAAAGTTGGCCATTGTTAATCCCCCCCCACAGGAAATCTCTTTGTCTTTGTTGTTTAGACTAATTGATTTTGCAAAAAATAATCCAAAAAACGTGCGCGTACGGACGCCGCTGATAAATTCACCGGGGTTTATTAGTCAATAAAAGTCTTGTGCCGAATCTAAGAGCCTGGCAGCTACAGCCGACTCCAACATTTATTCTCAATGCTCATAGTCGTAGCCTGCTTTACATGACAGTGTCTTTAAGCAATAAACCTCCCTGCTACTAATTTCAATTTGCCCACGCATAACAAATGCTAATACAAGCTGCTCTGAAGCCGGGCTCTCCGGCTGGCTGATAACGCCGACGGCACTTCCACTGGCTTTCTGCTTCCCCTCCTCATTATTCTCCCAGTCACTGCATGTCTTCACTAACGTTTTAACAGCCGAAGAGTTGGACAAAAACCAAAGACACTGCTTTAAAAAGGAGCGCATGGCGCTCTTATTTTCCCTGACCTCCAGGAGCAGTAAATTGCTGAGTGAATTGAAAGTGAACCCTCTCTGATCCGATGCCAGGGGTAGGGTTCCTCCGCTGGTACAGTGCAGTACATTTCTGCACGGCGGCGGCTGAATCGATACGTGGAGGTACATCATCGGACCATTATTCGCCGCGTCTGAGCAAACCAGACGGGGCCGTTTGCTGCCGGCGGGCGGGTCACCTTTACGAAGCTGTTTTACACGCCGGCGGGCTTGACCTCCCCTCATGGGTTCAAGGGGGTAAAAGCGGTCACGACGCCACAACAAGGAAAGATCAGAGAGCAGGGTAACATATATTGATATATGGAGAACGCTGCAAAGTCCTGTAGCATTTAATCTGTGGTAATGTAAAGAATAACACATTATCATTGGAAAAAAACCACCTTGTGGTACAAAGGTACGGAGCAAATCGATAAGATTGTGAGCTGTAATCCACTTAATCACTTACTTTAAAGCAATTAGGTGATGTCATCCACAGAGACATGCGGGATAAGAGAAATATTTCTGCCCCGGTGACGTCAGCAGCAAGAGGCTGACGACAGGATGAAAAATCTCTCCGAACCTGCCGTTTTTATTGGACTGGGACAATTGGAACATGAAACTGGGAAACAGCGGCTATGATAAAATTGATTTAGTGCCATTGTTCATTTTTATGAGTACAAAAATGAGATATCAGTGAAGAGACAAACAGATCAAAAGCTGCAGGCAGACGAAGATACATGGAGGGGGAAATACATAGTGTGTTGTGACAGGCCTGTGTGTACAGCCAAGACATGAGGAGAGGTGTGTATAAATCTAGCCCACGCTAATCGAAAACTCCCGCCGTGAATCAGTTTTATGTTTTCTCACCGTGTGTGTTCTTATATGTGAGCTGGTACCGCCGTACTGATATGTGCTCTATGTGCTGCAGTCCAATTCAACACATTTAATTAAGTGCAAGTGAATATGGGAGCAGGTAAATTGCTCTGTCAAGCTGGGAAATGGACTTCTTGATGTCTGAGCTCTCATCTCTTGGCATTTCTATTATTCAAGAACGAGAGGGACTGGAGAGGAGGAGAGGAGGAGAAGAGGAGAGGAAGACAAACAGGACGAGGGTTGAATTCACTCCTAAACGTGATCAGAAAAACATCCGTGCGACAGGCCTCCGCGCGGAGGACGGGGGGCGGTTTAAAACCCAAGGGGACGTGTTGAGGTCACTTTACGGTTTCAGCCATTTAGAAAGCCTCAATTTCCCATCATACCATCCCTCGTGACCTTTTTTTAATTACTCATTAACGCAGTCATCTCCGGCTGGTGTGAGCAGTTAGTCGGCTGCATACGACGGACAACTTTGAGGGAATCTGACGAAATGGAGATTCTCCTTATCGACACAAAATCAAAGTGCTCCAAATATGACATCTTCTCTCTTGTTAGCGATAATTGCTGTTTTACACCATCCCCCCACCCCCTAATATCCCAAAGGGATGCTTTGATCCAATATTAACATCCAAAATCGGGCCTAAAATTGTCTGAATAGCCGGTATTTCAGTACATTTACATCTATCTGATAATGTCTTACATGTTGTCTTATAAAGTTAGGAGGATGTGTTTTTTCTTTTAGGCACATAGATGAGGTATTGTGGAAAAATTTCACAGACGGACTGCTAGCTCGAAATCATGCAGCAATACCTACTATTGTCTAATACGACTAGAGATGGGAATTGATACGATTTCTACGATTCCAATTCCATTTTCGATTCTGCTTACCGATTAGGTTCTTTAACCCTTGTGCTGTCTTTGGGTCAAGGGAGGGTGAAGGAAGGAAGGAAGTAAGTAGGAAAGGGAGTAAGGAAGGGAGAAAAGATGGAAGGGAGGAAAGAAGGGAGAAAAGATAGAAGGAAGGGAGAAAGGAAGGAAAGAAGGGAGAAAAGGAAAGAAGGGAGCGAGGAAGGAATGGAGAAAAGGAAAGAAAAAAGGGAGGGAAGAAGGAAGGAATGGAGAATATAAGGAAATAAGGAAGGAAAAGCAAAGAAGGTAATAAAGGAACGAATGACGAAAGGGAGGTAGGAAGAAAAAGGAGTAAAGGAGGGTAAAAAAGGAGGAAAAGAGGAAAGGAAGAAGGAAGGAGAGAGCAGGAGGAAAGAAGGATAGAAGAATTGGGTCATTTTGACCCAAAGACAGCACAAGGGTTAACAATTCCCTTATCGCTTCCCATTTGGAAAAAAAGGACAACAATGAGGCAAATGGTGTTTTCAATACTTCATTAGTTACCTGCAGTATTATTAGCCAAGGACATGCTAACGTTGCTGATGCTGCTGGAAAACGCAACATTCCTTGATCATTATTGCTGCTGTGTGCGCAAATATTTTTGCATGTTGGTAGCATTTCCTCCCTTGGATGAAATATCCACTTAGCAAGTATTGCAAGTTAGCCTGTTGTCTTTATTACTGCAATGTAACCATACTTTGGAGTGTTTGTATCGTTTGGGCACCATATTTACTATCGACTGCTAGCTTACGCACGTTATGCAAAATGCGTGATGACGTCATTCATGCCAACTGAAATCGAAAAGGGAATCGTTTGAAAATATGCAAATGATTCCAAGGAATTGAAACACTGGGAACCGTCCCTAAATACGACTTATGTCGTAACTAATCACATGGAGGAATCATATCAATCAAAGTTGGCAGCGGCTACCAGCTCCTCCTGCGGATCCCTGCAGAAATACCTGCAGAGCTTTTTTATATGTTGCCTTCACAGCGAAATCAAAAATTAAACCTGTTTAGCCGACGCTGGGTTACAAGTGGCAGCTTGCTTCATCAAGCACGGTACCTTGACGATTGTGGATGAGGAAGTGATGACGGCTAGCCATTGGATGAGCCGACTGTCAATCAGTCATATTGGGAATAAATGTATTCCATAAAATTGATGTGGTACAAAAAACATTCAGCCCCCTCCGCTTTATCACAGACGTGAAATCAAACCATTGAGACCAAATATAATAATGTTTGTTTCTGCTCTGAAGTTTTTACCCTTGTACTGTCTTTGGGTCAAAATGACCTAATTCTCCTGTTTCTTCTTTCCTCCTGCTCTCTCTCTTCCTTCCTTCCTTCCTTCCTTCCTTCCTTCCTTCCTTCCTTCCTTCCTTCCTTCCTTCCTTCCTTCCTTCCTTCCTTCCTTCCTTCCTTCCTTCCTTCCTTCCTTCCTTCCTTCCTTCCTTCCTTCCTTCCTTCCTTCCTTCCTTCCTTCCTTCCTTCCTTCCTTCCTTCCTTCCTTCCTTCCTTCCTTCCTTCCTTCCTTCCTTCCTTCCTTCCTTCCTTCCTTCCTTCCTTCCTTCCTTCCTTCCTTCCCTCCCTCCCTTTTTTATATGTTGCCTTCACAGCGAAATCAAAAATTAAACCTGTTTAGCCGACGCTGGGTTACAAGTGGCAGCTTGCTTCATCAAGCACGGTACCTTGACGATTGTGGATGAGGAAGTGATGACGGCTAGCCATTGGATGAGCCGACTGTCAATCAGTCATATTGGGAATAAATGTATTCCATAAAATTGATGTGGTACAAAAAACATTCAGCCCCCTCCGCTTTATCACAGACGTGAAATCAAACCATTGAGACCAAATATAATAATGTTTGTTTCTGCTCTGAAGTTTTTACCCTTGTACTGTCTTTGGGTCAAAATGACCTAATTCTCCTGTTTCTTCTTTCCTCCTGCTCTCTCCTTCCTTCCTTCCTTCCTTCCTTCCTTCCTTCCTTCCTTCCTTCCTTCCTTCCTTCCTTCCTTCCTTCCTTCCTTCCTTCCTTCCTTCCTTCCTTCCTTCCTTCCTTCCTTCCTTCCTTCCTTCCTTCCTTCCTTCCTTCCTTCCTTCCTTCCTTCCTTCCTTCCTTCCTTCCTTCCTTCCACCCCTTGTACATTCTTTCCTTGTTTTCTCGTTTCCTTCCTTCCTTCTTTTTTCCCTTCCTTCCTTCCTTCTTTTTTCCCTTCCTTCCTTCCTTCTTTTTTCCCTTCCTTCCTTCCTTCTTTTTTCCCTTCTTTCCTTCCTTCCTTTCTCCCTCCCTTTTTTTCTCCCTGCCTTCTTTCCTCCCTTATTTCCTCCCTCCCTCCCTCCCTCCCTTCCTTCCTTCCTTCCTTCCTTCCTTCCTTCCTTCCTTCCTTCCTTCCTTCCTTCCTTCCTTCCTTCCTTCCTTCCTTCCTTCCTTCCTTCCTTCCTTCCTTCCTTCCTTCCTTCCTTCCTTCCTTCCTTCCACCCCTTGTACATTCTTTCCTTGTTTTCTCGTTTCCTTCCTTCCTTCTTTTTCCCTTCTTTCCTTCCTTCCTTTCTCCCTTCCTTCATTCCTCCCTCCCTCCCTCCCTCCCTCCCTCCCTCCCTCCCTCCCTCCCTCCCTCCCTTCCTTCCTTCCTTCCTTCCTTCCTTCCTTCCTTCCTTCCTTCCTTCCTTCCTTCCTTCCTTCCTTCCTTCCTTCCTTCCTTCCTTCCTTCCTTCCTTCCTTCCTTCCTTCCTTCCTTCCTTCCTTCCTTCCTTCCTTCCTTCCTTCCTTCCTTCCTTCCTTCCTTCCTTCCTTCCTTCATGAAAGTTCAAAGTGCTGAAGCCTTTTTTGATTTTTCTAACCAGAGGTTAAGAGTAAGTTGAGTTTCTGAACGTGCAAAAGCAACAGTTTCTGCAGGTCGCCCTCTACAGCCCTCTACAGAGGAACTCCTTAACGTACGTGCTTATACTTTAAGAGGCCACATTTCTGAAATGTAAGAGCGTCACCTTTGAATATGTTGAGGAAGACGCACTGCAGCTTCTAGGAGGCCTCCCCCCAGAAGACCTGCCTCCTGTCACCCAGCTAACACGAGCAGACATGTAGGGGAACATAACAGCTCTCATCAAAAATAAAACGCCGGCTTTAATAATTGAAAAGGACTTTCTGGTGGCGATAGTCATCTCCAGTGCAGATGACAGGAAATAGAAAAGAAAATCAGCAAATGCTGCTGGCACGGAGTTCCTTCATCCTGCTGAGCAGCTGCAGGGCACTGGCGGCTAAGAGAGACAAATACTAATTGATATTGTTTCAGTCTTACCGAGGCCTTTGCCAGATAACTGATGTATATATCACTGTGGCGCTACTTCCAGAGACATTGGCAAAGAGGTTTTTGAATGCAAGATCTCAGGCTTGGTTTCCCACATTTGTCTTTCTGTATGCTGCAGTTGATCCTTCACTCTAAATGCTTTAAGAATAAAACCATATTGTGCATCAAATTTGTGTGTATCAGCCGATAACACAAAAATACAATTTCTTGAACTGTTTCCACCTCCTTTTGTAGCAAAAACGTATAGATTTTCACATTTACTTTATCCAGAATTGCATCAACACGGTCGTATTTGGAGGATGTCTGGTGAGGACAGATCTCTTGAGGTCGTTCTACAGCAGCTCTACGGGGTTGACGTCAGGGCTGCAGACGGTTTTGTTTTTAATGAAGCCATTTGTGGTGGATTTACGTTGATGCTTAGGTTTAATGTTCTGCTGCATCACCTGACATCTACCAAGCTGGAGCTGGCAGACTTGGAGGTTAAAAGTGAAGTCATGTCTCACAATGATGACTATTTATTTGGCTGCTGAGAATCTACAGAGTTAGCGTGCTAAAAGGAACTGGCATCGGGCCGTCCAGTCTTGTAATACCAGTTTCTGCCATCTGTGGGAGTAGTGAGCAACATAGCAGGCTGAGTACTGGTCAGTCATGGAGGTACCGCTCCTAAGTGACCAAGAGAAGATGGCAAAGAACAAGTTTGGAGGCAAACAAGGGCAGACTGACAACAGCTAAAACCGGAGTAGATATCTGCAGTACTGGAGTTGAGGGGGGATGAGGGGGGACGGCATCCCCCCTCATCCCCCCTCAACTCCAGTACTGCAGATATCTGTCAGTGGAACAAACTTGTTCCACTGGCAGATTTTTTTTTACTTATTTCAAGTGAAAATCTACTTGAAACAGATGAAAATTGTTGTTTTTTCCAGTGATGAGTCTTGTTTTAAGTGTAATGAGTTTTTTTTTTTACTAAAATGAGACATTTTAACTAGAAAAGACAAATATTCTTGTTCAGATTTTGAGTTTTTGCAGTGATCCATTTTACGTATCCTGTGAAGGACAGAGTCATATTGATAAGTTCAGAAAACTGTTTTTTATTGTTGTGTTTTGATGTATTTGATGTAAGCCCAGTGGATATTTAAAGCTTACAGAAGGCTGCATTTAACTGCTGCTATGTCATTCCTGCAGTATTTCTGCAGGTGTTTTGGTCACTGCTATTATTTGTAATATATTATATTATTTGTAATCAGCACAAATTATCTGTCCCCATATGATAAAATCCACCATCCCCCCTGATTTTTTTTTTTTTTACAACTCGAGTACTGGATATCAGTAATGCTTTCCCAAAGAAATGAATAGACAGCTGCACGTTTTGAGATGACTGTCGCTTTCCAGACTCATGCACGTCTAATATTCTTGATCAGATAGCTTCAGTCTTTGCCAGGAATTAATCGAATCAGCAGGTTCTTCTCCTGTTAAGATTGATAAGTAACTTGACAACTACTTCTCAGACTCCAGGTGAGCAGACGGTTCGACTATAATTACCTTTGGTTACAGTAAGTCAGTCTAGGGGCTCACTTACTTTTTCCTGCAGCACTTTGAATGTTTAATGGATTTGTTAATTAAATATGTGACATAATTTTGCATTGTCAGCTTAAGCACATTTTTTTGTCTCTTATTGTGATGAAGATCATTTCGTGACAAGTCAATGCAGAAAACCGGAAAAAATTCCTCATTCACATTCCTTTTCTTTCCATTTCAAGTACGTCTTTGCAATTAAGACTTATGTAATCTTCCCAGACTGCCGTTCGTGATTGTAGGGCCTCATTTCTTCCCCTGTCACATCGTCGGTGATGCCATCCATTTGTATCAATTACACTCCACTTCCTCTTTCTGCTCGTGCAGACACATGGAAGTCAATTAAGCCTAATTGCTGGTATATTACAGAGCACTGTCTTCATACTGGGGAAGTCTCGTTGAAGGTTATCACATCGAGGTCGTTAACCATTATGAGATAAGAGTCGTGGATGGAAAGCGATGAGAAGACTGAAAGTGGCGACGGACGAATAAAACTGAAATTGAGCATTTTTGGACAACAAATAGATGCCAGAGCTGTAGGATTTATTACCCATCATGCCACTCTACTGGTTAGATCAGCATGGAATACAAGACTCCAATAAGAAGCTGAAGTTACAGCCTAACATATTAAAAAAAAAAAGAGTGGAAATGTCAAAACATTGGCTACTTTAATTTTAATACAGAGGTCGGCATTAGGGATGGGCGGTATGGACTAAAAAAAATGTATCACAATAATTTCTGGCATTTATCCCGATAACGATAAAAAAAATACCAATTCAACTCCACCTTTTCAACTATAAATGATCCGCCATGTTTGTTACACAAAAACGTCATCGATGGGAATTTATTTTTCTTTCTTTCTTTCTTTCTTTCTTTCTTTCTCATTTCCTTCCTTCCTTCCTTCCTTCCTTCCTTTTTCCCTTCCTTCCTTTTTCCCTTCCTTCCTTCCTTCCTTTTTCCCTTCCTTTTTTCCTTCCTTCCTTCCTTCCTTCCTTCCTTCCTTCCTTCCTTCCTTCCTTCCTTCCTTCCTTCCTTCCTTCCTTCCTTCCTTCCTTCCTTCCTTCCTTCCTTCCTTCCTTCCTTCCTTCCTTCCTTCCCTTCCTTCCCTTCCTTTCCTTCCTTCCTTTTTCCCTTCCTTCCTTCCTTCCGTCCTTCCTTCCGTCCTTCCGTCCTTCCGTCCTTCCGTCCTTCCGTCCTTCCTTCCTTCCTTCCTTCCTTCCTTCCTTCCTTCCTTCCTTCCTTCTTTTTTCCCTTCCTTCCTTCCCTTTTCCCTTCCTTCCTTCCTTTTTCCCTTCCTTCCTTTTTCCTTTCCTTCCTTCTTCCCTTCCTCTTTCCTTCCTTCCCTTTTCCTTTCCTTCCTTCTTTCCTCCTCCTCTATCCGCATTTGTTAAATTGTTATTGTTATGAATCTTTATTTCGGCTTGTACAAACTTTTTTACAAAACAAAATGAAAAGGTAAAAAAAAACATTTCCTTTGCCGAAAAGGTGTAGCTGAAGCCGTAGCTTATAGTGCCTAACCTTTTTTTCTTATGATCTGATTAATAATGAGACATTAGCATTACTCCGTGGAAACAAACAATACATAAAAAAGACAAATTTAAGTAAGACAAAATATCAAATTGAACTTTCACATTCTACAATGTTTTTGATAGTATACTTTATATTTATAGTGTTTTATATTTATTTAAAGTATTTTCTTTAAACATTTCCTTAAACTTGAAGATAGAACTACACATTTTTAGGTTGTTATTACAACTATTCCAAATTTCTCATAACTAACTAATATTAGTTCTTACTGTCGTCATCTCAAACATGAGTTTCCCCCTCAGGTCATAGCGGGTTTCTTTTATCTGGAACAAATCCTGAATGTAGTTTGGTAGCAGTTTCTGCTGGGCTTTAAAAGGCAAATAAAACAGTTTTTTGCTCTACTATATCATGGAATTTTAAAGTATTATGTCTTGTAATACCACCTTGTCCCCGCTAGAGGTGCACTTCAACATGTCTTACATAGACTGTTAAAAAAATGTACAAAGCTTTCAATCACATGACCCATTGGTTTCTGGAGACGGGTTTTAAAATGCGTTTTCATTAAGCAATGTTGCTTTGGAATAGAAACACAGCCACTGTATGTCAATCGAAATTATCTTTGCTCCCAGCTCCTTCAGCTAAAGCCCGCTCAAATATCTGTCATCAGACATTTACAGTTGGATCTACCGTTTAACATGTCGACGCCACGGCAAAATAGAAAATGACCCTTGCCTTTGTCCAATAAGGAAAGAAAAAGGGTTGACCTCTGCTTACTACAAGCTAGACTTACTATCAATAGCCTCGTGTTGAAAAAAGGTTAAGGGTCCAACCTTAGGCCTCTGGCTGAGACATCTAACGTCAGGCCTGGCTCTAGAAAAACTCACGTACTGTGTCTAGAAAAAGCCCTTTGAGTTTGGTGACATATGGGGAAAGTTCTTAGCTTTTCTTAAAAATGGTGATATTGATGACGCCTTGTGAACATGAATATACGGTGAGGTGACCTGAAGAGGCATCGTGGAGATCATTTATACTTTATATAAATACTTACATTTTAACGATGGCTCTTATTTTTATTTTATTTATTTATTTTTTCTATTAAGTTTGTTTTTGTTATTATGATTTATTTTACGAGCTTGTTTTAATTTTGTTAATGTGTTTCTTTTCAATGTCCTTGCCCTTGTCTTGTTTTTGTTTGTGTGTTTTTGCGTTGTGCTGCCAAATGGGGTTTTTGTTTTATTGTGTATTATGTGGAAAATCGAATAGACATTTAAAAAATAAATAAATAAAAAATGACCCTTGTGTTTATCCGAAGTGGGTTCACGAGAACGGCCGGTTGCTTCGCTACGCGCGCTAGAATGATGATTACGGATGAGGAAGTGATAACGGAAAGCCATTGGCTGAGCCGGCTGTCAATCAATCCCATTAGACATAAATGTTATGCTTTATATAAACTCCCCTGGCGAGGTACAAACCCCCCTCAGAGTTGTCATGGGTGTGAAATCAAACGATTGAATCTTTTTTTTTTTCATAACTGTTATTGTCACACAAGTGTTCCTGATATTTTGCCCAAATAGTAAAACTATCTCTACTTTTACCTCTAGTATATAGTCCATGGGCCAGAGCCCAAAATTTCACTTGTCAGTACCACTAAAGGTGACCAAACTTATGATTTTTGAAAAGATCCATGTCTATAGATGATATTCTGGTATGATAACCTCCCTGAGTGGCAGCTGGATCAGAGTTATCAGCTCATGAAGTTACCCAGCCCCTTCAGAAAATTACATTTTAGACGCTGGTGCATATCCTGGTTTAGACTCATGTACAGGAAATCTGTTAAAGTTTCACAATATTGTATTTTGTATCATTTTAAAAGGGACCTTTTAAGCATTCATTCAAGCTAAGATGTGAATCTTTCTGACCAACATCGAGGTCACTGCAGCTCTTTAAACTATAAACAACACACATTTTTACACAATTTTCGCCTAAATGATATACTATCTTTTACCCCTGTGTCATCTAGGAACAACAGAGACACAAAATACAAAAACTGGAATACTCACAGGACCATAAGGATTCAGGAAATGTATAATATACCCCTACTATATTGTTGTTACCGGTCATTGTGAGCCTTAAACTAGAAGAGCATCATTAGGCTCCTATGAAACTATAAAAGCCACTAGGCTAATGTCACAAACTGGTCTTTATCATGCAAATACACGACATAAAGGACATAACAATGAGATAAGGAACCAGCTTAGTTTTATAAACAACATTAGAACACAAAATACAAAAAATACAAAAACTGGAATACTCACAGGACCATACGGATTCAGGAAATGTATAATACACCCAATTTAGAATCAATTAATCTGAAAGGGCTGGGTAACTTCATGAGCTGATAACAACGATACACTCAGGACGGGTTATCATACCAAAATATCATCTACATAGATCTTTTCAAAAATCATAAGTAAGTTTGGTCACCTTGAGTGGTGCTGATATCTGGTCTGGAACATGGACTATATAGCTACCTTATGCTTGTCTGTCGTCTGTGTCGCTCTGTAAACCCCCCACAACACCCGTGTCACTCTGTACCCCCCCACCACACACGTTTATGTAAATGCTCGGGTTGGGGCTCGCATCGATGCTAGCGTGAGAGCAGAGAGTCTGTGGAGTCCTGTTAAGCTCAAAAAAATGTCCACGTGGTGAAAGTGCTGCTGTATGTACCTAATTAGCTTGATTGCTTGCATTCCCAGCGTGCATTTTAAAATACATCTTTGCTCATCAGCTCCTTATGGTGCTCCTCCACCACACTCATTTTCCTATTCTCTTCCCCTAATCATCGCTCCATCCTTCATACTGAGGAGAAGTCTGTGTTCTCTAATGATTACTCAGTAAGAAATGATGGGGTGAATGCGAGCATCCTGAAATGGGAGCAGTGTGCACATATTTCTGCACAAAACACACAATGTGAATCTATGTGCGATAGGTTTCCAACACATCACTGTCACTAATTAATTGAGTTTTAACGTGCTCACCTGTTTATCAGTCAGGGCATACAGGAACTGATGATCCGGGCTGAAGAGCAGGTCTCTCAGGATGGGGTTCCCGTCGCTCACAACCACGTTCTCATACAGCAAGGCTGGCTGGGAAACGGAGTTCACCTGAATCTGGAAGAGAAAAACCACAAGTACGTGATGAGTCAAGGATTGTTGTGCAACTGAATGAACGACATCGCGTCACTCCAGCTTAAGCGTGAATGTTGCTTGTACTTGAATCGTCTCGTTGGTACCCGACGCATCTGCGCGGCACGACTTTACTGGTCATTTTAAGTTGTTCAGCTCAGATACAACCCTCTCTCTATTATTTTAAATGAGGAAATGCATCTACATACGTTTGTTTTGAGCACTCGCCCACATACGTGTGCAACTGTACTGTATACAAGCACACCTCCTCCAACCGAGACCATGAATCGTGTCAAGCTTGACCACAGAACAATCACACAAGCCAAACCAACCAGTCTAGGGGTCATTTCGTACAGGTTTGACCCCGAGTCAACCAGTACTGTTACAACAGTGTACAAGTAAATGATGGTTTCTCTGTATTTAGGTGTGATTGACTTAACTGGCTGTTTAAAATTAATTAGCAGCCAAACAACTCCAAAACTACGCAACTCTTTGATTGATGCTGCCAAGGTCTGAGAGTGTCTTTCCACGCTGTGTTGAAGGTTACAAGGTTCTATGACATCACAAACCCAGCACAGGGTAAATTACCCAGCTGTCCTGCCCTTATCCCCACCAACCTTCACATCACTCGGCAGGAAGTGGACAGTGACTGCGTTTAGATGCATCAATAACCCTTTTAAAAGCCGAATATTGGCAATAACCCGTATTTGCACGGCCATGTAAACACCAATAACCCCTTTGAATAACCCGAATTTGCTCATATTTGGGTTTTTAAAAACCCAAATATGACCCCTGGGTTACTCCTTTTAAAACCCGAATATTGGGTCATGTAAACGCCAAATGGAATATCCCCATCAAACGGAACATGAATTGGTTTTCTGCGCATGTTCTTTTCGCAAGGAATTTTGGTCTTTTTAGTCCAGGAAGTTCTTATAAACACGGAGAAACCAAGACCAGGAGGAGACTAATCACTTCATAAATGTAATGAAGGATATGAACATTTCTGCATTTGTAGACGGTAGAAAGTACCGGAATAGTGAGATTTACAAGAAGGTGAGAGAAAAGTTGCGAGAAGCAGCATTTGTTTTGAATTTGGATACAGGAAGAAGAAGCGGAAATGACGGGAATTGCATCATGATGTTCTCCGCGCGTCGCTGGTTTGATCCAGATGTCGCGGATGATTAATCACCATGTAAACAGGGATAACCCTGTTTGCTCACGCATGTAAAGGGAATATCCCGAATTTTTCAGTAACCGGAATATTAGCAATAACCCGAATTTTGACTGCATGTAAACGTAGTCAGTGTAATGCTCCAACGCTGATTTAGAGAGCAGTATACCAAGAGAAAAGGAGGTGGAGTTGAGCGGAGTGTCCGACTCCCCCCCCTGAAACCAGCTGCAATCAACAGAGATGTGAAGTCATGGTCGATGACGGAGCTTTGCTACGTCTTTCTGTGACACTTTGACCAAAGCGAGTCACATGTGTTTCACTAAAACCTTCTGAAATGTGTAAAATGTAGGAAAAAGACGGGCAGCATCTCATTTTCAGAAAAGATTTGAACTTTCCTCAGCTTTATTTACATTTTACAGATGAGTTTTCCATCAAACAGATGACAATAGTCTTGTCATGCAAGACAATAGTCTCGCCTGATTTTATCTCAACGTTAAATGAGAGCAGCTTGTTCTGGTCCAGCAGTGTTGAGGGTGTGACAGAACCACAAACAAACATTTTCCTGACTGGTGCTTGGCACTGTTTAGTCTGCTCGTAAAATTACAGAGTTATGGCGGCCTCTCATCCCGTAGCAGCAACTCCATTCTTTTCCTCTTCTCTTTCCTCTGGATCTTTTTCTAATTTCCCAGCGCCTATCTGCTCATCTATCACTTCAGAGCAGTTTAGAGTGAAAGGACTGTGTTTTTCTGCACTCGTCCTGTAATCTATTGTTTCTTTCCCACTTGGTCTCAACAGCTTTTGTGATCATCATCTGTCACATTGCTGCAGCAGTTTCCTTAATCTTTCTCCAGACAAAGGGTTCATTAACGGGCCGTTATCACCATGTGTGCTCTTGTTCCTTAAGAGGACGTGTACGTTTTGTTTAAAAGTCGAGCGCTTTGAGAATTTACCTCTGAGAAATCATTCGGTGGGAATAAAACAGAGCCGAGGTTGGATTCAGAAACCCGCATATTTGTGGGTTTTAATTTCCGCATCTGGAGGTTTTTTTGTTGTTTGTTTGGTTTTTGGGGTCTTTTTTGGCCGTAAAAGGCATTCCTCAGCATGTTTTAACTTTTATTGCACCATTAAAAGTGGAAAAAATAATCAAATATAATCTCCACTTGGCCGCGAGCGGATGGCGTCCTCACTCGGTAGCAGGCGTGAACGCAGCACTTTAAATGGAGCATTGATTAGCCCGCGGCAATATCTAAATGTCCAGCCTCAGTCGGACCTGCCAGGGTGACGCAGCAGCCGGAAAAGTCACCTGGATGCTTTAAATACTTCTTTTGGCATCATTAGTTCAATATGATCATTTACTTAGCGAGCAGCTGCCACTGAGCTATTAGCACATGTTGCTAATGTCACCCTAGCTGCTATATCACCACTGCACATGTGCAATATGTTACATGAAGGGACTCCCTGGGTTAGGACTGGACTCCTGACACAGTCTTCACTCACAACAACATGGTATCACATCGCAAAGGTAACTTAACCTTCGAGTTACGAAAAAAGCATTTTCCTGTGAAATCCCATGAAAGTCTTTGGTTTCATTTGTCTGTGAGAGAGGGCGTTGTTGGGGGCGGAGCTGAAGCATTGGCTGTTATTGACAATGCTGCATCATAAATAACCGAAGTCGTTTGAGGCGGCTGTACGTATGACCTTTGTCTAGTAAAACAAAGGTCATAAAAGTCTAGCAAAAAGGGATAAAGTGGAAAATTGAAGCGCCGGGGATGGATGGATGGATGGATGGACGGATGGATGGATGGATAATAGATGGATGGATGGATGGATGGGAGGATGGATGGATGCATGATGGATGGATGGATGGATAATAGATGGATGGATGGATGGATGGATGGATGGATGGATGGATGGGAGGATGGATGGATGGATGGATGCATCAATGGATGGATGGATGGATACATGATGGATGGATGGATAATAGATGGATGGATGGATGGATGGATGGATGGATGGATAAATGGATAAATGGATGCATGGATGGATGGATGGATGATAGATGGATGGATGGATGGATGCATGATGGATGGATGGATGGATGGATGGATGGATGCATGATGGATGGATGGATGGATGGATGCATGATGGATGGATGGATGGATGGATGCATGATGGATGGATGGATGGATGGATGGATGATAGATGGATGGATGGATGGATGGATGATAGATGGATGGATGGATGGATGGATAAATGGATGGATGGATGGATGGATGGATGGATGGATAAATGGATGCATGGATGGATGGATGATAGATGGATGGATGGATGGATGGATGGATGGATGGATGGATGGATGGATGGATGGATGGATGGATAAATGGATGCATGGATGGATGGATGGATGGATGGATCCATGATGGATGGATGATGGATGGATGATGGATGGATGGATGATGGATGAATAAATGATGGATAGATGGATGGATGATGGATGGATGGATGATGGATGAATAAATGATGGATAGATGGATGGATGGATGGATGGATGGATGGATGGATGGATGGATGGATGGCTGGCTGCTTTTAAAAGGAAGCTGTGCTGAATCAAATCTGTCCACATGACACACTCCTTTACTGCCTTTGTGATTCTATCAGAAAAGCAGAAAAGAAAATAACTTTTCCAGCCTTTAAAAAGTGTGTTGCTTGTTATTGTGGTGATGAGAGGAGGAGTGTGTGTGCAGGATGTGTTTCCCGCTTGTTTCTGTCCAAAGGTCATTTGTTCCAGCAGTCTCCCGCGCCGCCTCAGCGTCGGAACACCCAGTAAAACTTTTATTGACGTAAAGTGAGTGTAACCTTTCGTTCCTGTGTTTTTACGGCTCCGATGAGTTCCCTCTCTCCGTGTGTCAGAAACCGCCGTGTGATTTCTGGTGAGTGGCGGAGCGCGGCGGCGTGCCTTGCCCCAGAGCTCGGGGCAGAGGGCAGGCGGGGGGAGGATTTAGGTCAGCTGGCACAGAGGGGACGCCAGGCCGAGGCAGGTGACTGTGAAGTCTCATCCCGTCTGCTCGCCCGAGGCTTCTGCTGCTGCGACCTCTGCTCTCTGGAGGTCGAGAGCCAAACGGACCGCTCTGACCGAAACGGCAGCGCCGGAGGACCAGAAACCCGGTCCAACCACTGAATCTTGCAGCAACTGCAAACTTTTTTTTTTTTTTTATTTATTCAAACAGGTTAAAACAAAAATTAAAGAGACAAATCTATATGTAGATTAATATTTCCTGTTTGAAAGGGTGTAGGATGAAGTTTAAAAAAAAACTTTTCTAAAAAAAAATTCTAAAAAAAAAAAAAAAAAAAAAAAAAACTTTTTTAGTCCTATGTTCTGTTTTTACAATTTCTTCATTTCACAGAACTCCAAAAGAAAAGCATAAAAGAGAAAGAAAAGGTGGTTCAGCTGAGCAACGCACTTTGGTCGTTGGCTGTCAGTTCATGTGTCCATTTCCATTTTGTAATCATTAAAGGAGCTTGAGGCCGGATTGTGGCAAGATTTATGAAAAAAATCCGTATACATTTTAAGTTTTCTAGTAATAATGTCAGATGAAGCGTTCAAAACCCAAAAGAATGAGCCCTCTAGTGTATCTCTCCATTGCCTTGAACAGGCTGTGTGCTGCAAAATGTGCTGCAATTCGGTCCCGAATTTCCCGCGCTGTCCTGTGGATGTGACGTCACATGACGCTGCATGTGCGTTCTCCCCGTTCTCCCGTGCCGGCTTCACTGTTGGCTGCAGTACCCCCAATGGCCGTTGTGGCGAAGGGTGGCGCTAGAGAGTCTCATTTCTTAAAAGGAGCCTCATGCTCCTTTAAGAGTATTGATTTTAAAGATTTGTTTCAACTTACTTGGTGATTTGCATGATTTCATTTCATCTTTGCAGTTGTTTAGATTAACTCCCATCACTGATACACAACAGGTTTTGATGTTTGTTCGTACATGCTGTTTTTTGAAATGACATATTCCCCTGAGATTGTGTTTATTTTCTTTTATTTGAAACAACTTCTGGATGTCTTCTGGCAACTGATGCGGATTCTCTTTGTGCATGATTTGTATAGTTTTTAAGTCGACCAGATCCTTAAATTTGAGTGTTCTCAGTTTGATGAAGAGTGGGTTTGTTGATTCTCTAAAGGCAGCTTTATTTACAATTCTTATTGCTCTTTTTTGAAGTTTGACTATTGTATCCGTGTTTGTTTTATACGTGTTCCCCCACACTTCCACACAGTAGCTCATATATGGAAGTATGAAGGAGCAGAACAAGGTGTATAGTGATGATTGATTAAGAAGGTGTTTGACTGTAATATTGCAATTGATTTGGATGTTTTAGCTTTAATGTACTGTATACAGGACTGTCTCAGAAAATTTGAATATTGTGATAAAGTCCTTTATTTTCTGTAATGCAAAAATGTCATACATTCTGGATTCATTACAAATCAACAGAAATATTGCAAGCCTTTTATTATTTTAATATTGCTGATCATGGCTTACAGCTTAAGAAAACTCAAATATCCTATCTCAAAAAATTAGAATATTCTGGGAATCTTAATCTTAAAATGTAAGCCATGATTAGCAATATTAAAATAATAAAAGGCTTGCAATATTTCAGTTGATTTGTAATGAATCCAGAATGTATGACATTTTTGTTTTTTTTTTAAATTGCATTAAAGAAAATAAAGAACTTTATCACAATTTTCTAATTTTCTGAGACTGTCCTGTACAGGTATGTGGCTTCCAGGATAGTTTGTTGTCTATTATGACTCCAAGAAATTTTATTTCATTTACTCTCTTTATTTCTGTCATTTATTATATTTTCATTCATTATTAGCATTATTATTTCTTTTGTGATTTTATCGATCATTTTCCAAATATTATGAACTTTAAGGCAATAGTTTGTTTAGGTTCGATAAAGTGCATCGTTATCGAGCTGAAACACTCGACGGAAGCACCTTCATAAATTCTGCTGTGGAGGAAATATCTGAAATACCTCCACATGTATATTTAAGCCATTAGGTCGCTATAATATCTCAAATAATAAGAGAGACGAGGTCTTAGTAATGAATATTAATTATCACAGCACTCAGCGGGTCAAGCAGGCATCTGTGGACGCCGATGAAGGAGAGGACACCTTCACCCGGAGCTTCAGACCCAATCCTGCTCTGGTAACAGGAACCGGGTGTGTTGACCAGAACCAGGGGTCGGGGTCAGGGGTTACAGGAGGACAACACCCCCATAAATGAACTAAAATAATAAATTTCCATCACCAACTCCCCTCTGTCCTTGCATAGTCTCTCATAGTAAATAAAGGGTGACAACGTTGCATCTGGTAGCAATTTGTCCGGTTTCCCGCCGTCTGGAACTTATTCACCAGCCGACGAGATGAAAGCAACTCGACTCATAAAACGCTGTCTACCTGTTTTAAAAAGTGCTTATTAAATATGCTTTAGTAACTGCTCCCACAATGATTATTAGCCTGAAAAAGACCCATAAAGCTCAACGCTTTGAAGTTACCGAGAGCTTATGAGTCATTAAAAAGCTGCTCTTTTGCTGATTAGTTTACCTCTTTGAAGCCAATCACACGTATTTCTACGTGGCTCAGCAGTGCCACTCTGGCGAGTGCCTTGAATATAATTGCTGCTTTTTTGCAATCAAATTACCCTCCAATCAATTAGTTTTATAACACAAAAGAATAAAATTGCATATCCATTTAGTGGCTTCAAGAGAAGATGAGGTATTGTGCAGAGTGGGGCCGCTGCTCCCTATGCGACGGTTCAACTCTCCGTCGTTGATTAAATGTTCTTTTCAGACACGATGCACTTTTAAGGCCCAGGTCCAGGTAAGCGACCGAGGAGCGTGCACCTCTCAGACGCCCTCTGCACGTTACTTTACACGGCTTCACGCCACTGTGGAAAGCATTTGAAACATGACCCGTCAAATTTTCTTCGCCAACCTTTGTCTTTCTTCTATCCTCCCGAGAGCGGGCTCATTACCAAACCAAAGCTGACGTTACCAAGGACGTGGAAGCCGAGTAAAAGGCACAGACGCAAAATGTCAACACAGATTTCAGTGCCTTTGAAGACCGTTACAAGCCAAGTGATTCATCGGCATCTCAAAGATCTCACGTTTCCATTTCTGGGCTTTTGAACCTCTATCGTCCTTGTGGGGTCGATTTCAGCATCGGCTGCCAGCGAGATCCTCGTGCTGCTGGAAACGCGGACAAGGGTGAATGTGTGCGCCGTTTTCAAGAATCGCGCCCAATTATACCTAAAACATCAGAGCTACGCTGCACCAGTTCACCTGTGATGCGTTCGGCTGCTACTGTGACCAAATCTGACCACCAAAGATGGGAAAGCGAAGCCTCTCACTGTGGCAGACTTTAAATCCACGGACGTCCCACGTTTGTGGGGTTACGACCCCGTCCTCCCGTTTCTGGCTCAAACCGCCCCCTGAGGCATTTGTTGGTGGCTTTTGGGAACTTTCTTCTTGAAGGCGAATGCCTCCATCACAGGAGATGTGTTTGTTTTGAAAACCTCTCCTCCTCCGTTGGAGTCATTTCATCCCCACATCCGCATTTCCATTCTCCTCCGATTTCAGTCAAAAGTACCCCGTCCAACCTCAAATATCAAACTTATTCATGCTAATTGCATGACTGGAGGGAAAAGAGGGAAAGGAGGAGAGCAAGTGACGGATGCAGAAGGGGAGGGAGAAAAAACGAGGGGAGGTCAGGAGCTTGTTAACCTTTGGAGCATTTTTCACAGAGACCGATGTTACAAAGGTCTGCTGAGGAGAGGTAATAAACCAGTCTCCTAAATGTTCACGTCATCCCTTCATGATGGAGAGAGAGCACGGGGAGAGGAGGGGGGCGGGGGGGAGGCATCTCCTTAATGAAATCCACGGGGGAGTTTGTGTGCGTTAACAGACCCTCAACGTATTCAGGATCCCTAATGAAATTGATTTTGGTTTCATCTGTTGAGAGGATGATCCGTGCACACACACACACTTACACACACACACGCACACACATGAATAACTCAGCAGGGTACTATAATGAAATAAAGGAATTTCAGTTTAATACCGATGAGGTAAAGGGTGACAGTGAATTTCATTCCTGCAGCCCGTCACGTGCCCAGAGGTAGACGGCGCTAGGCGGGACACTCGTCAGGTATGTGTCTCTCTGACCCTGACTGGAGGGCATCTGAGGAATCACGGCACACCTGCTGACTGCAGCGTCCACATGTCTCAGACACACGCAGCTACATCAGCGGGACGGGCGACTCCGAGTGAAGTTAATCATCGTTCTTGTGTCGCACGGCTGCTCCCGCAACAGGCGGCCAGCCCCGAGTGGCACACACACATATATACAGGCTATATATACACACACAATTTTTAATGTCACCAGTTTTAAGACTATTCAAAAAGAGTCAAACTTGTGTTGTTACCCATGAATCTCGACTGTCCATCTTCCCACAGAGTGATGAAAATCAACGTTTCAACCTCTGACTCAAGGGAAGCTCCAAACGGACCCAACGTGACCCAACATGACCCAACGGACCCAACGTGACCCAACGTGACCCAACGGACCCAACGTGACCCAACGGACCCAACATGACCCAACGGACCCAACGTGACCCAACATGACCCAACGGACCCAACGTGACCCAATGGACCCAACGGACCCAACGTGACCCAACGTGGAGCCAACGTGACCCAATGGACCCAATGTGACCCAACGTGACTCAATGGACCCAACGTGATCCACGGGACCCAATGGACCCAACATAGAGCAATGGACCCAACAGAACTACCATTCTGTAATAATGCTGTATAGGCCTGTGTTGAAAAAAAATTCTCCGATTGTAAATCGATTCTCATATTAATTCCTAGAAATCGATTCATATGTCTAAAGATCAGGGGGGGGTTTCATAACATTTTCGCCGTGTGAACTTTAATCCCAGTAGCCGCGTCATTTAATTCACGCATGCATGTGGTGTGAAATGATCAAACAATGAATCTGGCGTCAAGTTTAATACTAGTATGAATATGTTGCAGTCATGAAATTCAGGTAACATTTTTGATAACACTAACCCAAATCGATATCGGATTGGATCGAATCGTGATAATCCAGTCTCAAGAAAGGAAATCAAATCGATTCTTGACATTTGAATCGATCCCCAGCCCTAATGGTGTAATATTGCTATAATAATCCACATAGGGAAATGTGTTTGTTCCAGTCATGTCAGAAGAAGTTTTCTGGCAGCTTTGCTAAAATGCGTGTACTTTTTAACCTTCAATCACAAGAGAAATGAAGACTGAAGTGTGTGTGGAGCGTTCTGACAACCACACACACACCACCATCCCAGCCGCTAATGTCTTTTTGTTAGTCCATTAATGAAGGGAATGAAATACTCTGCTGCTCCGAAAAGATTCCTATCGTGAGAGGGGGAAGGAAGTTTAAACTGAATAATGCATCCACTTTAACAGAATTAGCTCTTATTAGTGGAGGCTGACATGTTAAGACTTCCAAAAGCACCGTTCTGAGGACCGTCGTGGCGCCTCCTCCTTCGGCTGCTCTCCAGTAGGCCGTCATCTAAACTCTAAACTCAAATATAGATGCAAGTAGTTACGTCTCTTTTACTAATTATTCGTTTATTGACAAAATCCACAACCAGATGTTCGAACTGTCAGAATGTGTGGTGTTGTTTTTTTTAGAGGGAATATTCAAACGTCATTTTTGAGCGATTCTGACTCCCTACTTCCCAGAAGCCCACAGCTAAAGAGGAAGGAGCAATTAGATATTCACCCAACGACAACGGTCTGAGCTGCACTGGTTTTATTTGGTTTTTTCTTTCTTCCCCAGACCCCTGACATGCTTTATTAGCCCCATTAGCGATGTTAGGATTTCTCATTGACACCGCGCACCTCTGGGAGCGTCAAAGTGTCGCCGCGGCGCTCTGACTTACATCCCGGTTGGGGAGCGCGCGCCGTAAAAATGACACTTTATAACCTGAAGACACCGGCGGAAGACGGCCTCCCTTTCAATTTGGGAATTCAAGTCGGGGGTGAGGGACGGCGCTTCTTTTCCGCGGTGCGGCGGGCCGGTCTGGAACCGCTGCACGTGTTTGCGGCTGTAAGGCCTCTTTAATCTTTTACAGGCACGATAGAGTTGAGTTTCCCCTCTGCAAAGCCTTTCCAGGGCGCACACACACACACACACCATCATAACCACAGGCTGCAGCAAGTCCTTGGAACAATCACCAGCCTCCTTCTGCATTCTCTTTGCTGCTTTCGCTCCTTTGCTCACCAACTCTTTCATCCGTCTCTCAGTTCGTACCACAGGTCTCAGTATCCTCTCTCCCCTCCACCCCACCTGCCACAATATGCAATTTAGCTGGATAGAGTCTTAAAACAAGGGAGCCTCTCTCGCCGGCGGGGCTCCCTAATCCTGCGCCGGTAACGCGGATCACTCAACCGGTGTCAGAAGAAATGACAGCTTAATCACTTGAAATCTCAAAATGAGTGGATTTGCATCGAGACCGAGCGGAGTCGCCTCACCCGCTGGGGTTTCAGCGTCACATTAAACGACTTGTTGGAGCACTCTTTCAGAGTGGTTTCTCTTGCCTCCCCTCCCTCAGCCCCGCTGCGCCGCGCCACCCCCCGAGAAACGCTGCTGACAGAACTGGGTCTCGCCGAGCACTAACGCGCCGGCTCTGCGCTCTGCCCCGCGGCAGCTTCTGCAGGCGGTTTGCTGTCGTGACGTCGATGACATGTGCACCCGGCTGCGGGACGTCTCGACGTATCCCCGGCAACGGTGAGGACGGAGGCCGCGAAGACGGAGGCCGGGAGGACGGAGGCCGCGGCGACTGGCACGCTCGTTTTACGTTCACTCGCTCTCGCCTCAGCTGGCCTCGGGGTCCATTAATAAGTTAGCATCATGTAAATGTCTGTCACATACAGCAGAATCAAATTAGAACATATCGTTTTGTATTTTTGCATCCATTATCTGCACTTCTGCTAACAAACTACAACAAAACCCTGCAGTTTTTTAAATGTCGAAACATCAGAAAAGGCTAAAGTATCTATGTCTTTTAGACTGCAAATGATTACTATCTTTTTAGTGATGGAAAATGCCAACATGTCCACGACCTTCATCCAGGCCCCCTGCTGGATAATCTGGGGTACTGCAAGAGTACAACGATGTTATGGATGCTACGAAACGATTAAACCGATTTATGGCCTGGTCCTGCCGGTTTGCAAAACAGTCTCTTTCCTCCAGCTGTTGCTCCCGTTTGTCTGCATGTGTCCGAGTGTTGAAGCCTCTGCATCTTCCACTCGTCCGCTCCTAGCATCATCACCAACCATTCACAATGTTAGAAAAACTTTCAATACCTAACACCCAACTACTAAAAGAGCTAGAAATAAAATAACCCTGCTCTGAGCATCATCACCACTCGATTTAATAAAGTTTGATTTGTCTCTAGTTTACAATGACTTTGCTAGTTCTTTTTTTCAGACCAATAATTTGACGTTTGACCCGTCATTTATCGGGTCACACCATGTTGTGACACTGATGAAGGCGAAAGGAATTGCCGAAACAGGTCAGGTGATTGAAAACCTAAATTATTTGTCTGAAGAAAAGAACTAGGAAAGTAATCCTCACCTTGAGGTAACTACTACAACTACCGTATTTTCCACACTATAAGGTACACCTAAAAGCCTTTAATTTTCTCAAAAACCGGCGGTGCGCCTTATAAAGCAGTGCGCCTTATATACGATCATTACGGTAATTTATGTTACTGTAGTCAGGGGGATTGTGGGCAATGTAGTTGGTGTCGCCAAAGTAATGGCGCTAAAAACATCAGGGATTGCACAGACGTTCAAGACAACAGCAGCGACGCTGACTCGCATAATGGCGACTTTGACGAGACGGAGCAAAGCTGGTTTTTATTTTGTTAATAAAGTTTGACATACGGTACTTTTCTTCTTGTGTTTTTTTTTGCATTTGCTGTAGGATTTTGTAGCATTTCCTTTAGCGCAGCTCCATCAGGTAGATACGTAACTCAACCGCAGCCACTATAGTACGGTATTTTACCATATATTTATGCGCCTTATAATGCGGTGCGCCTTATAGTGCAGAAAATATGGTACTATATTTACCACCGAAAGTAAAACTTTCAACATGTGACATCTAACTAATAAAAGAGCTAAGAATAAAATACTCGTCTCAACACGAAGGCTGCCCCGAGACGCGTGGATTGCGTCGCTGAAAACTCGGTGGAAAAAGTTCAGGCCGCCAGGCTGTAATATTCTAACCGGCTCGTGCCGCGGGGGCGGCGCCTCTGCGATGGCGGGACGGCCTTTGTGGAGGACTTTAGAGCACCAGAAGGCACAGGTTGATGGAACGGGAGCGACCCAGGAGGAAGCTGCACCCAAATATAACCGCTGGCCCTGAGCTATTGTTCCCAGACTCCCATCGCAACACTTCCATCTCCACAGCTCTGATACGAGGACGAGCGAGGACAAATCCTTGTGTTTCCGGCTTTATCTGATGTGATGTGTGTTTGCGAGCGAGTCCTGCATTTGCATCTACGCGGCGCTTCGCTCCCATCGCAGTATCTGATTTGGCACCGCCACTCCTCTCCTCCGAGCTTTGGAAACAATCGCGTTCTCTCTTTTGTTTCTCTCTGCCTCCCTCCATCCATCTGTCCCGCTCTCATCCCGCTCCCTCTTCTACTTGTCGCACTCTTTCCCTCCCCTGCTTCTTCTTCTTCTTCTTCCTCCTCCTTGATGTAGCGGCTCAGGCGACACACACGAGCAGCCAAGCGGCACGAGTGTGTGTGTGTGAGTGTGTGTAGGTGTGTGTTTTTCCCCTGCAGTGAGTGGTGATACTATTACTAAATAGATCAATTTGTCAGGAGCGCAGAGGTGTGGGCCTCCAGGGCCGCCGTACCGTTGTCTTCAAGGTAAACAGACGAGTGTGGACTTAAAAGAAAAGAAATTCGAGTGGAAAACAGATGCCACACTTAAACTTCACGCGCACGCTCGCGCAGGCCGGCGGTTCTTTTCTCTGCGATCAAACACCAGGAGGAAGGATACTCCATCACTGCCACTTCCTCGTGTGTGTGTGTGTGTGTGTGTGTGTGTGTGTGTGTGTTGACTTTGACAGAGAGCGGTCAAGACCCCGGTGTTGACTGTGTGTTTTATATATATATATATGTGTGTGTGTGTGTGTGTGTGTGTGTGTGTGTGTGTGTGTGTGTGGAGACGGCAGCGTTCCCCGTCCAGCTCGTTATTAAAGAGGCGCTGCGTATAAATTATCAGCTGTTTGACCCGATGAACCAAATAGAGAAAACAAAGTCAGAGTTTGGTGGCAGGACGGCCGTTCCGCCGGACAGATGATTAATGTGCTGCTTTTTTCTCCTCCTCCCTTTCCCCTCTGCTGGCCTGTTGCCACGGTGATCGGTTGCACCGGGAGGAGAGCGAGCGGTGAGAGTGACATATCTAGGAAGTTCATCGAGCGTGTAAAAAGAAGCGGACCGTCCCTCGGTGACGAGGTTTCATGAGGTTTCCTCTCCCGTCGACCCGCGGAGAGGTGGCAGCGGCCGGCGCTGCTCAACCACAGCTGATCCAGAAACTAATATCTGAAACCAGTTGCCAAATATTAGCAATAACCCGAATTTGCACGGCCATGTAAACACCAGTAACCCCTTTGAATAACCAGAATTTGCTCATATTCGGGTTTTTAAAAACCTGAATATGATCCCTGGGTTACTCCTTTTAAAACCCGAATATTTGGTCATGTAAACGCCAAACGGGATATCCCCATCAAAAGGAACAGGAATTTGTTTTCTGCGCATGCTCTTTTTGCAAGGAATCCTGGTCTTTTGAGTCCAGGAAGTTCTTATAAACACGGAGAAACGCAAGACCACGCCACACTTTTGGAGTGAGGAGGAGACTAATCACTTCATAAATGTAATGAAGGATATGAACATTTCTGCATTTGTAGACGGTAGAAAGTACCGGGATAGCCAGATTTACAAGAAGGTGAGCGAAAAGTTAGGCGAAGCAGGATTTGTTTTGAATTTGGATACAGGAAGAAGAAGCGGAAATGACGGTAATTGCGTCATCACATTCTCCATGCGTCGCTGGTTTGATCCAGATATCTCAAATGATTAATTACCATGTATACAGGGATAAACCTGTTTGCTCACAGCATGTAAACAGAATATTCCAAATGTTTCAGTAACCGGAATATTAGCAATAACCCGAATTTTGACTGCATGTAAACGTAGTCACTGTTTTAATACCCTGCACCTGCTGCCTGAACTCCTACAGAAGACACTAAATCTGAAGGATCTCATCACTGTTGGAAACTTTAAAAGCTGTATGAAGGATCTTGCAGCAGCTACATTCCCACTTGTTGTTATTTTAATGTAAATACCTAATCTTGTGTTTTAACCTGGCACACATTTTTATTTATCTTGAGTGTTGAGTATTTTATTTATTTATTTTATTGAGTGAGTTGGTGGTGTCTGTTTTTAATTGTTGCACATGTATCTCTGGCTGCTGTCTTGGCCAGGCTTCCCTTGAAAAAGAGGTCATTGTATCTCAACGGGACCGACCTGGTTAAATAAAGGTTAAATAAAAAAATTAAAAGTTCTGCTGGAGTTGAAACGCGTTTCCCTGGCGACCCAACGCCAGGTCAGGGCTCTTTAGTTCCTGGTCTTCCAGGTCCGGCGTCCTGCACGGTTTAGATGTTTCCTCGCTTTAGCACCCCGGTGCAAACAACGGCCTCATGAACAGACGTGATGACCGAACACTTCAATCAGGTGAACCATATTATCTTTTAGATAACAATGATGATGCTCTGTCAGGATGTAAAACTCTTCCTTTGTCTTCAGATGTGAGACGGTTTTTGCAGAGATGTTTAGTACACATTCAGCTTCACTTTAATTCACAAACAGATGCGTTTGTTGTTGTGTGAACACTGACCTCACAAGATTTAAAAGTTAAAACAACCCCGGGTCTCTTCTCTACGGAAGAGTATTAGGGCCGGCAGGAGAAAAATAAAAATAATATTTTAGAGGAGGAAGATTTTTTTTTCATTATGCACTTCGAGAAAAAAGTCGAAATGTCGAAATTAATGTTGAAGTACAATTTCAAGAAAAAAGTTGAAATGTTGGGAAAAAAGTCAAAATTTTGTGAATAAAGTTGAAATGTTGAGAAAAAAGTCGAAATGTTGAAAAAAAAAGTCTAAATTTTAAGGAAAAAAAGTCAAAATGTCGAGAATATTGTTGAAGTATAATTTCGAGAAAAAAGTCGAAATGCTGAGAAAAAAGTCGAAATGTCGAGAGAAAAAAGGCGAAATTTCGATTTTTTTCACGAATTTTTATTTCAACATTAATCACGACATTTCAACTTTTTTCTCGACTTTGACTTTCTTCTCGAAGTTCACAATAAAAAAAAAATCTTCGCCTCTCAAAATATTTTTTCTCCTGCATGGCCCTAAAACTCTTCCGTACTTCTCAGACGGTTAGAAGGGTAAACTTTTATTGTGAATCAACAAAGGTGACACCGTTACACTTGAAATTAATCATATTTATCATGGAGTTTCATTATTTTAACCATCTGAAATACAAATTCAGCCAGTCCACAGTCGCTATATTGTCAAAAATCTGTGGATTTGTTAAATCAGACTAAGATAATTTGCAGCATTTGCTTTGATTAAAAGGTTGTCTGTGCCGGTCGTCGGTGTCGGCCACATGAACAACTCCTGATAAATAACGATTCATGATAACAACACTATGCTCTTCTGAACAACGAAGGCTAATAAACCAAACAGGAAGTGCCGTCCCGTCTCATCAGTGCTGACTCAGCTGGTTCTGAAGTGACAGAAACCTTCCCGACTCCTCCGGAGGATTCAGCGTGGAAACAGGCTGAGGATGCAAACACGTGTAATTACTCTGGTCCTTCTCCTCCCAGGTTTCCTCTCCCGCCGGCTCTGATTCATCGTTACCGGAAACGGCGCATCATCAAACTTACTCCGGCTTCCGCGGTAAATGATAAAAGCCGCGGGAAATCGACAGTGACACCAGCGATCGCCAGCGATCACGTCCGCTGTCACTGGGAACGCCGGCTTAATAAGGATTCAGTGGCTCGTTAGGACGGGTTCAATGACACCGGGGATTCTGGTTCTGCCGTCGGGAGGTTTTACTCCCCGAGGTTTGCCGGGCCCTGCCTCGTTCAACAAGGATATTACCTTTAATTAACAATTATTGTATGGCTTATTTGAGGCTGTAATTATAAAAGTCCGGGGCAGAGGAGCTCACACTGTGGAAAAAGTTGGAATTTGCCTCTTTCCAAACAAACAAACAGATGGTGAGATGTGTGTATGTCTGTATTCATGCCGTGTCTGTAGGAACAGAAGCCAGAGACGCTGCTCCTTCATGACCCGGTCTGAGACGTCAGAGTCGTGTAGGATGAATTACTCTGACGTCCAACCCACTCGACTTCAAGAAAGGTGTTTGAGGAGTTCAGATGTGTCCGTGTTCAACTTAAAGGGTTAAGAACCGATAACGCTCCTCTACATATTAATAGGGCTGGGGATCGATTCAAATGTCAAGAATCATTCGATTCCGATTCTTAAGATTCGGAATGGATTATTAAGATTTGATTCGATTCCGATATTGATTTGGGTTAGTGTTATTAAAACTGTTTTTTGAGCTGTTGCATGAATTATATGACTGTAGTTATGCAAAATATTACTACTAGTATTATATTGAGATTAAACAGCAAGTATTGGCAGCTAATGATGCTGTAAGGACCAATCAGCTCCCAGAATGCTGATAGAACTGCTTTCAGAAACATCTTGGGTCAGAATTACCAAACAGATCCAGGGAGGAAACAGAGACGGATGAAATCGGTTTCATTTTTTCCCACATTCCGTTTTTATTTGTTCCATTTTCGGTCTATTTTGTTTTTTAATTTTTGAGCATTTGGTTTTTAGCATTTTTTGCAAATGTAACCCCAAGACAGTATATAAAGTAATGAAATATAGACAAATTATGCAATTATAACTGAACACTTTAATGTTGTCATACCTTTAAACATATTTAAAGGCAAAAACATGGCACCAGTTATTCTTGTGTCCAACAAAACATTCCTTTTTTGGGGATAAACAAAAAAATAACCAAAAGTTGTAATGTAATGATGAAAAAAAAATACATAAATAAATAAAAGAAAAAAAAGAAGGAAAAAAAACCCAAAAAAAGAAAAAAAAATTCGATCTTTAGACATATGAATCGATTTTTTGGAATTAATATGAGAGTCGATTTAGAATTGGGAAATCGATTTTTTCAACACAGGCCTACATATTAACCTGGCGTCTTGCGATTTATGTTGTTTTACTGCAGCAGTTTGGTTCATGCCACGTTCCAACGCCCCCAGCATAATAAAAACATCAGTAAACTTGATTAACTTGAGGAAAATGACGCAATGAGAGAAGATTTTATGGTATTCTTTCTCAAAATATGATCCAACAAAGCTTTGGTGCAGCGGGTTTGGAGACTTACACTTGGTAGACGCATGCACTCACCAACCAGCCTGGTTCAAAAGTGTAATTTCACATCCATGACAACTTGGGTTTTTGTTGTTTCTAAACCAAATCAGATGATATTATATAAATTAAGGATTTTGATTGACAGATTGTCACCCATTGAAGAGCCAGAATCACTTTGTAACCTACAGTTTACACAAACACGCAGCAGTAATTTGGGATTTTGCATGTGAATTGGCATATTCCGCTGTAAACGTGGCAACAGCTCTGCAGCTCCTCCGATCTGGGTCCGTTGAAGGAACTGGTCATCATAGCTAACTAAAAGCTACACTATTAGCTAACTAAAAAGTACATATTCTTTATCGTTTTTGTATTTCACAGCCTAGGGGAAAAAGACCCTTCAAAACTGCTCTTCAGAAAACCAACACTACACATAAGGGACGCTTCCTGCGTTGCATTCTACACTTTATCACAGCATCATCCCTTCTTCCTCTAGACTACAGGTCGGGCCGAGGGTCACATTTCCTGCAACACGTCTGTATTCATCAAAACTGTTGAGGCAGATACTAAAGTCTCTAGGGTGTTGAAAGCTGAAGCAGCAACAAACTATAAAACTATAAAAGAGCTAGCAACAACCTGATGTAATTCATCTGTATAAATATAAAATCACAACATGTTTTTAATGATCACACAAATACTCTTACTTTGAAATGTTTTTCCACTGAATCTCCTGGAGTCTAATTCAACGAACCAGAACCGCCGTTATCCTTCAAACATCTGCCACAGAAAATGTCAAAGAATTCCTCGGCAGGTGAAAATGAGCTTTTTTAATGATGAGATTTAATTATAGGCTCTAACGGGTTTAATGTGGGTACATGGGTGTATATTTTAATCCCGTACTTTGAGCTGACGGTCAAGTCAAGAACTCCCAGATGTCGGGTGTGGTCGACCAGATCTGAAGACTTTCAGGGTACCGTGACGTCACATCCAGCATCTTTATCTCAACCCAGGTTGACCCTAAAACTGCAACGATAAAGGCCAAGACGACGCGGTTTAGGGGGCAGCTTTTAAACTGAATCTCTGTGAAATGTGACCAAAGACACATTTCTTTCTCAGACATTTCATGAAGTTATGCTTCTGTACTCCGCTGCCTAGGGCTGGGCGATATATCGAGATTTTAATATATATCGATATATTTTCAAACGCGATATGGTACGAGACAATATCGTTTATATCGATTTAAAAAAAAAAGATTTTTTTTTTTTATGATTTTGATATAGCTTATTTTGTGACAAATTGACTTGAATGTTTTATTTGAGATTTGCACAACTGTCAACCTCAGTGGAAAAGTCTGCCTGTTACCGTCTACATTGTATTAATTGCAGTGTATTTTAATTTAATTGTTATGCAGGAAAGGGATATTTGTTTTATTTTATTCAAGAAGCATTTTTATTCTATATATGCAGGCAGTTTATTTTTATTTCATTTGTTTTATACATTTTGATATTGTGCAGACCTCTGTTAATAAAGGAACCTGTGTGACATTTGGCACGAGGATTTGTATTAAAACAGTTTTTTTTAAGGGTTTGCCTCAGAAAAAAAGAAGCTTACAGAGATGCTATGCTATAATGCTTTGGGGGAAACCCCAATTATGGCACAGAAAAAATATCGATATATATTGAGTATCGCCATTCAGCTAAAAAATATTGAGATATGACTTTTGGTCCATATCGCCCAGCCCTACCGCTGCCGTTGTCTTCCTGTGTTCTGCATTTCCTCCCACTCTCCTGCTCTTGTCCTGGGGGAAACTGCGCCGTCAGATTAACGACCGCCACCTCAAGCACTCTCCTCTTTATGTCCATCTGCCGCCACGGCAACCAGCAGCCTCTCATCAGCACCGGGCCGCGGCGCTCTGGGGAGAAAGGTGCAGATCCAGGAGCAGCGCTGACATCCTCTCTCAGGTCTGTCTGTCCTGCCACCGCTCCGTCATTTATCTCCACTTCTGCATATTTGTTGCAGCTGTCGGCGTGAAGATGAAATGTCACTTCCTGTCGCAAACAGCCGGAGAAGTCGGGCGGGTTAAGAAGCTCCGGGGGCATTTCACAGGTGGCGTGAACGCGGAGACGATGCGTGGATGTCCCTGCATCTGTCTGCGCTCGTGTCTGATTATGTGTACATTTCTGTGGCCCTGCTCGGATCTGTAATTACAAAAAAGGGGGAAGGATGAGCCGCTCTCTTCCCTCCTCTGGGAGCTCCCGGCTAATTATAGAGCCAGCGGTGCTTCAAATTGCCATTTAAAAACAGACGTACGGTGGGACACAATAACGGTCCCCTGGTGGCACCTACGTGGAGGTGTCTCTGCGGAGACGATGGAGGAGTCGCAGTGGCAGTGGGAACGGAGAAACTAAAGCCCTCCCATCCCTCCCAGGCCCGGGGGGCAAAAACGGCTTATTCCCTGAAATGGAGCCGATATTTCAGAAGCTAAAATGTCAGAGTTACAACGAGGAAACAGCTGAAGGGGCAGATAAAGAGGAGAGATTCACACCAGTGGGAGATATCTGGTCTTTAGTTCATGAAAACAACCCCATCCTTCCATCGGTACGGAACGTACCAAACCAATCATAAGAAGCAGGAGGGAGGACTGATGGAATAATCGAGTATTCAAGAGCAGAATGTTGGAAAAACAAAAACAAAAACTTGTTAAACTGATGCTTTGAATTTAAACAAAGTGAACTTGATGGCAGGACCAGAGCTGGGTAGAGTAGCCAAAAATTGTACTCAAGTAAAAGTACTGTTACTTCAGAATAATATGACTCGAGCTTTTTTCTTCTTTTTTTTCCCTTTTTTCCTTGCTTTTTTTTCTTTTTTCCTTTTTTTTCTTCCTTTTTAATATTGACATTTCGACTTTTTTCTCGAAAATTTTGACTTTTTTCTTGACATTTCGACTTTTTTCACGAAATTTTTACTTTTTTCTCGACATTTCGACTTTTTTCTCGAGATTTTGACTTTTTTCTCGACATTTCGACTTTTTTCTCGAGATTGTACTTCAACATTAATTTCAACATTTTGACTTTTTTCTCGAAATTTTGACTTTTTTCTCAACATTTCGACTTTTTTCTCTACATTTCGACTTTTTTCTCAACATTTGAACTTTTTTCTCAACATTTGAACTTCAATATTAATCTCGACATTTCGACTTTATTCACGAAATTGACTTTTTTCTTGTCATTTTGACTTTTTTCTCAAAATTTTGACTTTTTTCTCGACATTTCTCCCCCCAGTTATAGCTAATATAGATACATGCAGCATGTGTTGCCTTCATTCTAAGGCTTATACGAGACTTTTCATTTTTTGCGGCTCCAGACATATTTGTTTTTTGTGTTTTTGGTCCAATATGGCTCTTTCAACATTTTGGGTTGCCGACCCCTGCTCTAGCTGGTAGATCACCAGCCGGTCTGTGACGGCCCACGTCCAAACGAACACCTAAAGTCCATCCAGGTACCTGATTATCATCCGGGTGAAGCTCTACTCTCAGTGTCACCTTTAATCCCCCTCACTTTCACCGTTTAAAACAGCCATCGCTGCTAAAACAACTGACCTACATTTAAATGCTTTTCTCCCTCTGGAGAGTCGGGGGGTTAGAAATCCTGACAACAATGTGGTGAAATCCACCGCCCGAGTTCATTTAACACTTGACTCTTTACTGTGTAGGTATGCGCGTTTTCAGATAATCCCACTGCCGTTTATCCGTCATGTGTCGGCGGCTCTAACCGAACATAGACTGCCCTCTGCGTGAAGCCAAAACTAACTCCTGACCACTCGGCGAGGGACGCACTCCAGTCGAGAGAGACGGATTCTTCCCCGTTAGTCGAGATGGAAGCCGTCGGAGAGGAGAAGAGAAGGGTAGAGAAGAGGAGGAGAGGGATGCTGATGGCTGGTAGGGAGGTGGGAGGGAGAGGCACAGATGCAGAGGGAGATAAGACCGAGAAAAGGAGCGAAGGAAAGTAAAGAGCGAGGCTGGAGAAGGGACGGAGGGATTTATGGTCTGTGGTGGAATGTGCTTTGAGGGAGCGATCACTGCCAGCACACACACACACTTCTCCGCCCGTGGCAGTCGTCCACAGTCAGGAATCCAAACTCTTACTTCATTTTTACTTTCACACCAAAACCACGAACACACGCACACACAAAAAAATGAGGCCTCGCAAAAATATCCTGGTTCCTGCGAAGCGTGAACACGGCACGGTGTGATTTGTGAGCGCGGCCCAGTTTCCTCAGGACCATGTGAGCGGAGCTCAAGTTTCTTCACACACATGCACACACACACAGGTGGGCAACATGTCTGCAGGTGCTTCTGCAGCAGGATGATGTGAGGAAACGCTGCAGAAAGCAAGGCAAGTTTATCTCTAGAGCAAGTTCAACACAAGGTAATTCAAAGTGCTTTACATCAACATTAAAAGCGGCAATAAAAAGAAAAAAAAAAAAAAAAAAAAAGCGGCAAGACACAATTAAACAGTAAATAACAAATAAAATGCAATAAAATGATAAGAAAAGAGGTAAAATAATAAAAAGCACAAGTTGTTCAAAAGTAAGGGCAGTAGAGTATAGCAGGTACATCTCATGAATGAATGAATGAATGAATGAATGAATGGTTTATTTATGTGTCACACACCTTTAAGGTGCTCAGCCTATAAAGGCTTACAAGACACAGATACCCTACGCCAGCAAACAATCTGTAAAATCATATATTTTTATGAAAAAGGAACTGGCAATGTTTAAATTCAGCTTTAAGAGAAGCTCTCTGTAAAGGATTTCTACTTTTAAGGTATCTCCTCTCAGCACATTTTTGATTCTTCCACAAATTGTCCAGTTCAGCATTCCAAAAAGACATTGTTCTTTTTCTTACAGTTGTTAGATCTGGATGATTTTTAGTACTGTATCCAACTCCTTATATAAAAAAAAAATCACAAAACCGTCCATATAATTTGTTAATATTATCCTGGGATTTCTGACAGGACAAGAGATCATCTATCAGCCGTTTCAGAGCTAAACAGCACAATTCAGAAGACAGAAAGGTGTCATTCTTACAATGGCAAGAATTACGTTTCTATACGGTCAAAACGTACAAAGACCGGGTCAAATACAGTATTACAAAAGTAATCTGTAACAATTCGTACGTTGAATTAAACCAATTTGACAATTCTATGCCACAATGCCTGTTTCCAGGTCTTATTTCACACAACTGACGAGAATTACGTTTCTATACGGTAGAAAAGTACAGAGACCAAGCAGGTACAGTATATGACGGGTGGGCGCGCACCTTCGTTTGGTCGTAACGACGCTCATAACGACCCTCCCTAGGGTTTACATGGACCGTAACTCATGTATCAATTAATTACCAGCGTGCACGTGGCGTGTGAGATTACAGCCATCAGCGTGATGAGCGTAACGCGAGCAGTAACCAGACACGTGTCCTGTCTGTAACTAAGACCAGGATATCAGCCGCTGACGTGTTGCTGTACGTCTGCGTTTCCAGCGCTGGTCGACTGGCAGGTGAACACGTCACCGTGGTTACGGAGTCATGAGGGGGAACCAGAGCAGCCATAACAGATCAGTTATGAACTGGTCGAATTTTAAAGCAAGTAAGGATTTAAATTGTCAATAATACCACTTTTTGAAAACCACGCAAAGTTATGGATAAGCCCTGAATACAGGCATTGTGCGGTAGAATTGTCAAATTGGTCTGATTCACCCCACGAATCGGCACAATTACTTTTGTAACACTGTATTTGACCCGGTCTTTGTACGTTTTGACCGTATAGAAACGTAATTCTTGTCAGTTGTGTGAAATAAGACCTGGAAACAGGTATTGTGGCATAGAATTGTCAAATTGGTTTAATTCACCATATGAATTGTTACAGATTACCTTTGTAATACTGTATTTGACCCGGTCTTTGTACATTTTGACCGTATAGAAACTTAATTCTTGCCATTGTAAGAACTGCCCTTACTTTTTAACAACTTGTGCTTTTTATTATTTCATCTCTTCCTTATCATTTTATTTGTTATTTATGTTTTAATTGTGTCTTGCCGCTTTTAATGTTGATGTAAAGCACTTTGAATTACCTTGTGTTGAATTGTGCTATACAAATAAACTTGCCTAGCCTAATAATAATAATAATAATGCAACATTGCAAACTATGGAACAGTTGCACATTTATAAGCAATTTTATATTAGATTGACCAGCCATACCCATTCATTTCCTTATTTCCTCTCCTGAAACTAATGCCCCTCCCATCATCAGCCGTTTTCCCCGGTACAGAACGTACCAAACCAACGGCAAAGGGAGGGGGCGGGGCTTATGCTATAACTCATACAGGAACATCTTAGAGCCACAATTCAACACCACCAAGATGACTTCAGACTGGCTAACAACAGCTTGTATGAAGAATTTTAATAAAAAGAGGGGAGGGCAATTAGCTAAGAGGTGTGGATTACATTACATTATGGTAATGATGGGAGGGAGGGAGGGGGGCAATTCCCTTGAAATGCCGTCCCCTGACACTTCTTTTTATGAACATAACTCTCCTAGACTTCTCTTCCAAATCAAAGAAGATCTTGACTTTGAAGATGGACGGAAACATCTTTAGTTGTTAAAGAAATCTAGACGTTTCCTTAACAGGTTTTAGGTTTTGCATAATTCCAGTGGAAACTAAATGTCCACGCAGTTTTCACGATGATTAACACACAACTTCCAGCATTAGCAGATCTCTGTGCCACTACACAACTTGCCTTGCCGCGTGTGCAACTCATCAACTCTGCTGGTGTGCAAGCTACGTCTTCGTGTTTTCCCAACAAAAATGAGGCGTTACCACATGCAAAGCTGGAGCTTAATTTCTGAAAATGGTCTGAGGGAGGAAAGTTTTCACAATTATTTATTGGAAGTATGAACAAGAAACGACAAGAGGACCGACTTCCAACTAAAACAAAGGGATGGATTAGGAAATGAGGGTAATAGAGGTTTTTTTGTGCTAGAAAGAGCTGGATGGAAGTTAAAATTGCCTTGAAACTAAAAAGTAGCTGCCTGCTCAAATTGTGTCTTGGTTTGAAGGTTTCCCGTCCTCAGTGGCGTCAGCGTCACATCTTGCTCTCTTCACTGCTTGTCCAGCTGAAGGGAAACTCCCCTGATGCCTCCAGATATTTGGCGTATCAGCGAGTCTCTGCCGTGTCCGAGTCGTTCACACATGATGATTATCTGCTGACTAACAACTGAATTCAACTTTCACATAGATGTACACGTTTCACATAAAACATGACTCAAAATTCGTATAATATCCAAGGTAACCAAAGGTTTTCCCAAAGACATGAATCGTCAGGTCTATTGATCCACAGTTGCTAAGATATGATGCTTGAATCCACTCGGTGCCATAGAAAGCTCTGTGGCAGAATAATGCTGACTTTCACATAGGACTGTGTTGAAAAAAAATATTTTCCGACTCTAAATCGATTCTCATATTAATTCCTAAAAATCGATTTGTATGTCTAAAGATCGATTTTTTTCATCATTACATTACAACTTTTTGTATTTTTTTCTTTATGCCCCAAAAAAGGAATGTTTTGTTGGACACAAGAATAACTGGTCCCATGTTTTTGCCTTTAATTATGTTTAAAAGGTATGAAAACATTAAAGTTTTCAGTTATAATTGAATATATTGTCTATATTTCATTACTTTATATACTGTCATGGGGTTACATTTGCATAAAATGCTAAAAACCAAAGTCTCAAAAACTAAAAACCGAAATAGACCGAAAATGGAAAAAAAAATGTAATGGAATGTGGGAAAAAATAAAAACGATTTCATACGTTTGCTGCGCTGGATCTGTTTGGTAATTCTGACCCACACGATGTTTCTGAAAGCAGTTCTATCAGCATTCTGGGAGCTGATTGGTCCTTACAGCATCATTAGCTGCCAATACTGGCTGTTGAATCTCAATATGATAGTAGTATTAATATGTTGCATAACTACACAGTCATATAATTCATGCAACAGCTCAAAAAACTGTTTTAATAACACTAACCCAAATCAATATTGGAATCGAATCAAATCTTGATAATCGATTCTGAATCTTAAGAATCGGAATCAAATCGATTCTTGACATTTGAATCGATCCCCAGCCCGACTTTCCTGACCTTCTACCTGGAGCTGATGCTGCACTAGCGGCTAAAAGCCACCCGTCTTCAGTCCACTCTGAACATGGCTGCAGCATAAAGCTTTCCCCTGACGACATGCAGAACTTTTCCCATGACTGGTAATCTTGTTACAGCGCAAGGCGGTAACATGTACACACTTCCACCGAAACTTGAGCCCCGCTGACCTTTTAAACCTCCCGCTCTCGCGCTTAAAGGCTCCTACTTATGCTGCTTAATGAACTCTTACGTTTTTACGGCGCCAGGCAACAACTGGCATGGAAGCCACAACAAAAGGAGCTCTGGAGAGTCAAACTACACTAAAACCGAAGCACCGTTTTTACGAGAGCTGAATGGTGTTTACCAATCTTTAACAGCCTTCCCAAGATGATAAAAATCTTTATGCTCTGAATACATAGTGAACACTATAGCGAGCTGCATTAAAGTGCAACTCAGGTTTGAAAAGATCCTTTATGGGCCAAAAATAAAAAAAACTGCTTTTGTGCAAATAACATTGATTTTTGCTCGTACTTATATTAGCTTGTGATTATACCTTGAGGTGCCTTGAAATAGTTTACCGTCCTTTATGTACCAGAAACACTATAAAGGCCTATAAATGCCTATAAATGCAGCTCCTGCAGGCTCGAGACCACACGGCTATATGATATTAAAGGTTAACTGTATTTATGGACATGTGGCCTAAAAGCCACAATAAAGCCCCACATTCCAGGGAACTGCCACCCACCAGTGAGGAAACCAGGCCCAGCTCCAGGCGGACATCTGAATGTGATCCCAAACAAAAGTCGGAGGATTTATAGACAGAATTCTTCCTCTTTTGCATCTCTGCTGGTCGTCTCGCACAACTTTCCTCATTTACCTCCTCTTCATCCTCGCTGATAACTTCCTGCGTGAGTATTTATGTAAATAGAAGCGAATCAAAAGGTTTGGGTCGTGACAGACGGCGGAGTCGCGGCGTCTTCTGCCAATCAACCAATCAGCGTCGTACGTTTCCAGCCACCACAATTATGGAGGTGGCGACGGCAGCGATTTGATCTTTCATTACGCACTAATGAGATCTGGATGAATAAATGGATGATGGCATCGGGGCTAAAGGGCAGAGCTTGGGGAGGGGAAGGAGGAACCGGGTGCTCTGCACCACAGAGGAAGAGGAAAACATTGTCCTTTTTATTTTAGGAAAAAAATACATACCGCGAGAGGCTTTTTCATGTTAACTTGTGAAATTGTCTTCTTCATGGAAACTTAATGCCTGAAGGGAAGATTTACAGGAGGACTTGCCCTCAGAGTAGGGGTGGGCAAAAATATCGATATGGCAATATATCGCGATACTTTTCCAGCTGATTCAATATCGATATTCAAAATTTGAATATCGTTTTTTTTTAATCACGTTTCAGACGGGTTGTAAATCTAATACTTTATTGTATACGTTGTCGACAAAAATCGATAGTCAAAATTGTCGACGATGAATTCCATTATCGACAATTGTCGCCAGTCAAAACATTGTTTTGACTCAGTTTGTCCCATGAATTGTCACTATAATCTGATGAACGTGCAACTCGGATTTTAAGATCCATAAAGCTTTTTACAGTTTTCAGCAAACTTTATATAACATCGCAATATATATCGCAAAATTTGGATATCGCAATATCGCAATATCGTATCGTATCGTGACTCAGGTATCGTGATGTGTATTGTATCGTGAGGTCCTTGGCAATACCCACCCCTACCTCAGAGGACTGGGAAGAAGCGTGTGCTGAAGCACAAACAAAAACTACCAATACACGTCTCAAAGTACTGCAATATAACTGGCTAATGAGGACATGTGTAACGCCGGAAAAGCTCAATAAGTATAATTCCATTGTATTTGGAAATGCAATAAAGTTCAACTATTCTGGTGGGAGATTAAACGAGCTTTAGAGACTATACTAGGTAAAAAATGTGTTCTTGACCCTAAACTGTTTATCATAGGTTTATATCCTGATGGACATCATATGTCTAGGAAAATAATCACTGCCCTGGATTTGTGTTCACTGCTTGCAAAAAGAGGAGGCATGGAAGAGTACCAGTAAACCAGGAAATGTCTACAACTGTAACTATGGAAAGGATTACTTACATTATGAAGAGCAAACTATCATTTAAAAACATTTGGGGTCCTTTTATTAAATATATGGAGATGATTTAAGCGGTGTGGGGTGGATGAAGTGTAGCTATTAGTGATCCTCTGCAGTGTTCTTTTCTTTTGATACTTGATTCTTTATTCTGTGTGAATTTGAGTGAATTGAGTTTGTATTTCTGAACTATGCACAACGGTGAAATAATTTGGGCTAACCTTTGAAAAATAGAGAAACCTTTGTTGTTTTGATTGTTACTTTCTTGTTTTGTTTGGGGTTTTATTTATTTCTTTTTTATTTATTTCTTTTCTCTCTTTCCTTTTCTCATATAAAACTAAACTAAGGGTGATTTTAGACCTGTGGCTCGTTTGTTTTGTTCCAATTCAGGGGCTAAATCGATACAGTTGTTTCGGTTTTCATTTGTGGCGTTTGTGTTCACAAGGCAACCTGTCTGTAGCGGTTCAAAGCTCGCTTGTTTTGTCCCGCATCCGAGCGCGATTGCTGTGTTTACATATACCAAACGTTCCGATCTTTAGGGGAAATGCTCCCTGTTCCGGAACAACTGCTCCAAACGGGACAGGTGTGAAAGCAGCCTAAGTTTTGCTTTATGATATCTCATAAATACCTGACTGGTAAGGAAATATGTTTCGATTTCTGGACAATAATTCAGCTGCCCTTGACGTTTCCTCTTATTTTTGTGTATCATTGGAAGGATTTTGAAAACCAAATAAAGATAATGTTGAAAAACTTGTTAAATTGTTCTCCAGAATCGTCCATGGAACCCAATCCCATTGAAACCCTAATTAACTTGACCGTTTATCTACGTCCAACGTCTGCTTTGTCTCAGGAGGACAGCTTGGTGAGACGTGAACAAATGACATGACGGAAGTACAAAAGGAAGCTGCTTGGTGACAGAACCGCGGTGCCAGCGAGCGTCTCCCCGCCGGCCGACGGAGCCCCGGTCCCGGGATCGATCCCCCGTCACCGGCCGATGGAGCCGCGGTCCCGGGATCGATCCCCCGTCACCGGCCGACGGAGCCCCGGTCCCGGGATCGATCCCCCGTCACCGGCCCAAACCTCCAGCTCCTTTGCAGCTCCGGGTTTTGAATGAGAACGCGTCGTTTTTCCAGTGTTGCAGACCTGACAGCATCATCATTTGAATGTGACCTGAGGAGCCCGACGGGCTGCACGAGAGAAAGGAGTCATTTTGTTAAAGTGTTGGCTTTGTCGATACTCGCTGGGTTTGAGCAAGTGCGTTTATAGTCCAGGATGGCAGGGCCCCTAATCTTTCTGTGAACTGCAGCCGCTAATACAAATGATGCCTTCCAAGTGGTCTTGAAAGTTTTTTTTACGGACGCTTTGAAGCGAGGGGAAAACGTGTCCAATCCATTTATCCATTTACTCAAATCATTCTATACAAAAAGAATACATTTAAGTTGCTAACAACAAAAAGGACGACCTCGTCTGGGATCGTGGCCTTGATACGTCAGAGTGCTCTTTGGATTGTCAGGAGCACCCGGCCCAAAATACAGATCAGGCACCTGCAGGGTCATGAAACGCTACCAGGACCTCTAAACATCATCCATTTAGTCTCCACGGTGATCTGGAGAAGGGATGGATGGTAGCGGGACAGTAGCAATGGAGCCACGCCGGGGTTTTTAAAAAAAAAAGTTGTTAGAGATGTAAGTAAAGTCTTTCTTTCAGCCTGTCGAGGGGAAAGTCTGCTTTCTTTCTGGCTGAATAAAAGATTACAGCTGCTGAACAGTGTGCGGTCATGCTAGTTCCACTCTCCGTACATCTGGAGCGCAGCCCGGTCAAGCAAACACTCGTCTACGAGCTCCCAAGCCGGCAAGTCAATGGCCATGCTTACGTGATGGTTTTTAATTCGGAATTTATTATTCCCAATTAAATAATTCAGAATTAAACTATTTTCCTTCGAGTTTACATGGAAATAGTAATTCTGAATTGAGGTTTACATGGAAAACACGTTTGATTGGCTTTCGATTGGCTCCAATTCCGCTTAAAGGAGCTTGAGGCAGGATTTATGAAAAAAATTCGTATACGTTTTAAATTTTATAGTAATAATGTCAGATGAAGCGTTTCAAGCCAAAACGAATGAGCCCTCTAGTGTATCTCTCCTTTGCCTTGAACAGGCTGTGTGCTGCAAAATGTGTTGCAATTGTGACCGTAATTTCCTGCGCTGGGCTGCAGATGTGACGTCACATGACGCTGCATGCACGTTCTCCCCGTTCTCCCGTGCCGGCTTCACTGTTGGCTGCAGTACCCCCAACGGCCGTCGTGGTGAAGGGTGGCGCTAGAGAGTCTCATTTCTTAAAAGGAGCCTCAAGCTCCTTTAAGGTCTGGGGGTTGGGAAGGTTCTGATTGGATAGGGGGGTGGACCGGAAGTTATGTCTACCGGAAGAAAAACAAACTTACTCGATTAGCAACAACATACAGGACCACATTATTAGCATCCTTTTTGGATTTGTTTTGATTTTATTTTTGAAGCAGCAGCACAACAACATCATGTCAATGATTTTCTTTATTCTGTTCTTTTAATTATTTCCAGGTCCTCCAAGCTATTTATTAAATAAATCGTCTCTGCTCTTGACCAGCGTTTACTGCGTGCTGCCATCTTGAAACTTTGTTTGGAAAACAAGCCCTGCGCGCAATATAAGCGTCATGGAGACAGACGGGCGAGGGAACGAGCATGCGCAGAAAGACCAGAATTAATTTAAAGCGGAATGAGTGTACATGATCGCGGAATTATTCTATTCGGATTTAAAATCGGAATAAACCAGCCACTTCGGAATTAAAGGAGCATGAGGTAGGATTTATGATAAAAATTCGTATACGTTTTAAGTTTTCTAGTAATAATGTCAGATGAAGCGTTCCAAACCAAAAAGAATGAGCCCTCTAGTGTATCTCTCCGTTGCCTTGAACAGGCTGTGTGCTGCAAAATGTGCTGCAATTCCGGGCCCGAATTTCCCGCGCTGTCCTGTGGATGTGACGTCACATGACGCTGCATGCACGTTCTCCCCGTTCTCCCGTGCCGGCTTCACTGTTGGCTGCAGTACCCCCGACAGCCGTCGTGGTGAAGGGTGGCGCTAGAGAGTCTCATTTCTTAAAAAGGAGCCTCATGCTCCTTTAAGTTTAATTTGGAATGGCCATTTTCATTCGGAATTAGGCGTTTACATGGTAATTTTTAATCATTTTAAATCTGAATTAAAAAGGAATCAAACTTCCCATTTAAATCAACTGAATATCTCGCTAAAAGACCACAGACATTTCGGGAGAAAGATGCCGTCCTGACGGCAGCGTGGGACTCATCCGTTCTCTTCTCTGCAGTTCAGGCACTACTTTTACATTAGTTTACATTTTGTAAAACACACAGTCTTCTAAATGAACAAGGTTCAAGTAAATTAAGACAACTCAGATACCTGTTTCTGTAAGTTCCTTCTTGATTTACATAGTGAAGTGTGTCAGCTTGACGTTTGCAGAAGTGCTTTATATGTGCAGGGTTCTGAGGAGAGAATAACGTGCTTGTTAAACTGTTTATGTGTTCATGCATCTGCCAAATGTGGTCATGTGTCAGCCTCAGCAGTTATGTGTTGGAAGCTTTTGGGGTTGGGGTTTGGGGGGGGGCATGAGCTGGTTTCCTTGTTGCCGTGGGTGGGCCTCGGTGCGCTCCGTGCCAGGCAATAAAAGTCACCAATAAGACTCCAAGAACTTTAATCCCTCCACAATTCCTGCGGTCTCTCTTTTTAATTTTTTTCTGGCTCTTATCTAAGTCTTTTTCCTTTTTTTCCCCCTTTAGCCGAGAATGATTTTAACCTTTTCAAATGTTTTTCTAAAGTTTGTATAGGCCTGGCTGTTTAGGTGCACATTAATCTTTTATATTTTTTTATTTATTTATTTTGTGGTCATCCCACATCAGTTCGATGTATTGCAATGAACAAAACCTCGTTTCAAGGATTTTTGGCAGCTGAAAACATTCTGGTCACACAAATGGACAAATAAAAAAACTGAAAATGCCGAAGGATACGAGCCACTGTTAACCCCTTGAGGCCGGCGGACCAAACACTGGGTATTTACTTTATTCAGTGTCGATTATATATTGAAATTAAACACCTGAAATGTTGTCTTTTTCTTTAATACTTTAATTTTATCTTCATAAATACATTGAGTAATTCAATTTGTGTGTAATTTTGGCTTCTGGGGCTTGTGCAGAGGACTTGGAAAGGACTGGATCAAATATGAGACATTAAGCATCATGGGTTACGAATGACAACGAATGGAGCTCAGGCATCTGGTGAGGATGCTTCTTCTGGACAGCCCTGGTGAGGTGTTCCAGGCCCGTCCTACTGGGCGAGGCACCAGGGAGGACGCAGGACACGCTGGAGGGATTGTGTCTCTCGGCTGGCCTGGGAACGCGTTGGGATCTCCCAGATGAGCTGGATGAGGCTGCTGGGGAGACGGAGTCTGGGCTTTCCTGCTCTGAGGATGCTGCCCCCGCGACACCACCTCAGATAAGTGACTAATATGGAGGGATGAATTATGCAGTTACATGATGCTGGTTAAAAAAGTCCAGCCAACATTTCTACATGGACCTATCCGAGATATAAATGGGCTGAAACATGGGCCCCAGATGGGATTGTCCATGGGCTCCATGTTGGCCCCAGATGGGCTCCATGTGAATTGCTTGGACTTCCACATACGCAAACCTAAATCAGGACCAGTGGACTCTCTCATACTGGGGCCCATTTTTCCCAGGTAATTAAAATCTCACATGGGGACAGTAGAGCTGGGCGATTTTGGACAAAAATAAAATCCCGATTTTTTTCTCTGAAAACTCTATTTTCGATTTCGATTTTTTTGGTAAAACTACAAAAGACAATAGAATAAATTGTTTCAAATATTTTATCTTTATTTTTAAGCAAAAATAGAAAACAAATTTCCGTATTGGGAATGAAGTGCAACTGAAAGATGTAAATCCTCCTTGGGTTTAGTAAAGTGACAACATTAACAATCTTCTTAACCAAACAAAGATGAATCCCTTGGGATTAATGAAGTGAGAACCTCACTTTCACCAAACTTCACTTGAAAATGATTCCCTTATTTGGGAATTAAGTGAAAACTAAAAAAAAAAAAAAACACAAATGAATCCCCCTTGGGATAACGGTAGCCGAGAGGCGCACAGGCCAGCAGCATGCGAGAGGAAAATCGATTTTACGATTTTCCTTTTTTTAACATCGTCTTGATTAATAAATCCAATTTAGATTTAAATTCGATTAATCGCACAGCCCTAGGGGCCAGTGAACAAATGTGGATTGAAAATTGACAAAAAAAAAAAATGTAATTCACCTTCCATAGAAAATCCATCGTGTTGACAAATCAGTAACTTACTAATAAGTATGAAAGGTAAAAATAAATAAATTACATTTTTGCATGTACTTAGGGGGGAAAATTAGTATTTGAAGAATATTTTGATGGATTTTTTGTTAAGTAATTAATGGATGAGAGGGTTAACGAAACAGATCGATATCAATGAAATATGGAAAACTGGATAAAGTGTCAAAAGAGAGACGAATCAAGGATTTTATGATGGTGGGGAACAAAACAAGTTTTTCCCCAACCAAAACAGGAAGTCCAGTGCCGGCAGAGGTAAATTGTGAAGAGAGAAGAGGGGGGGGGGGGGGGGGGGGGGGTTGAAGACACAGTGAGAAGGGATGGAGACGCCTCACTGGAAAGCATGATGTCATGATTAGTGAGGTGCGACCATCCTGCAGTCGCACTGGCACCACATGGATGCCAGTGGAGAACACAACATACCGGCCTCTAACCAATCACAGCTGCTGCAGGAAACAATGCAGCCATTGTTGCTTCTGAGCTCCATCGTGTGCTTGCAAACAAACACAAGCACTCAGAAAGCACACGCACAGCCCATCAGCACTAAAACATCCCCCTTCTCCAAGCCCGTCCAACACATAAAAGCTGGTTGACAAACTCATTTAATGCTGCCGGAGTAAAACTGCTCTGGAAACGAACTGACTACTTTGTTTATCTGCACGATTATATTTTCACTAGGAATGTCTCACTCAAATTAAATGAACTTTTTTCAGATTTACAACATTGAAGTGTTTAATATCGGGACACGAAGCTGGCGTAAACTGGCTAAATGATGTCAACGGAGATGGAGATGGAAACAAGTAGCACGCATTTCTGTCGGCGTGAATAAGAGCTGCTGTGACGGATTAAATAAAAGCCTGAGAAAAGTTTCAAAACATCCTAACAGGAATCTGAACGAGGGTGGAGACAGGCGAGCAGACAGCTTAGTGTTTGCAACTGAAGATCAACAGATGACTCGTAAAAGATCAATTACAGAGAAGAGGTGGGCGGGAAGAGTGGGAACAGACTGGTACCTGAACATCCTCCCTCTTCTCCGTGTTGCACTTAATTCTGGCCAAATTCTTTTAGCTGTGTAAGAGAGTCAGAGCTGAAACTATTTAGTGCATTTTCAGCCGCCGTTGATTGAATCCCACAAAAGCCACAATCACATGACAGAACTATGCGAATTAAAATGTTCCAGTGTCACAAAAAGGGCTCAATATGAGTTTTTCCACACTCATTACTTGCATCTGTGCAGACATGGATCTACATTCCCATCTACCCACGTGTCGCTACGCTCACCTGCAACATCATCCTACATAGAGATTTACACATTCCTCTTGATCCCCTACATGGGCGGGGAGCGGTACCGGGCGGTGTTGGACTACAGGACCAAAACCCATTTCATACGCATTTGATTTTACACTCTAAAATGTTAATACAAAATTTTAAAATCTCCAAAGTCCATATTTCCTTCAGAATATTCACAAAGGCCCGGGTGTTTTTTGATGTACATCAATCCCTTGCTATAACGCTGTTCACCTTTCACGTGTTCTGCATTCTGATTGGCTAAACAGTCTCCCCGCTTCTTTACCTCCTGTGTGTCAATAACGTCAGGGTTTAATATGTACTGTACATGGACATGTACGTAAAACAGCTTGCCAAATTTAAGTTTGCAAATTCTGTCCAAAACCCATAATGTCGACAAAACGTTCTGCACCGATTCTCCCGTTCAGATCCAGTTACTCGGGTCGCGGTGCTGATCTCCGCAATTTGAAGCCTTGAATAATAATTGTAAAAAAAATAAAAGGTTACTACTTCACGGATTTCCTCTATCACGGGTTCTTCCTGGAACGTAACCCCTGCGAAAAACGAGGGATTACTGTATTTTTTTATTTATTTATTTCACATTATTTTATATTTTTTCATATGCTGAACAGCCTGAACTGGAGGCGATGCAACAGTTTGGTCTTGCTGAAAAGTGCAGAGCTCTCCCTGAACAATGTTGTCTGTATGGAGGCACGTGTTGCTGTAATGAAGCTGCAGATCCCGACAGAGTCAAGCTTTCAAACTGAACAGAGTTCCCTCTCCTCTTTAGTCCGAGGGCATCATTTCAAATCACACTTCTTCAACCACAAGACGTTTCCACTTTGTCTCAGTTTCCTCACTTGGGGGAAAAAAAAAAAAAAAAAATCAGGTCCAGTTTTGAAGCAGTTTCATCTGAGGGGCCAAAAATTCACTTTCAGAGATTTCCCCAGATATCATGATCCTTGAGGATGTTGTACTCAAAGCAGCAGAATTTTACAGCGAACAGCATATAAAATAACATGTGCTGTTCAGACTGAAGGGTTTGTAAACCGGTCACGTGCCGGCGGAGCAACTCCCACCAGCGCGCTCACTTAGGGCGGCGTGCAGGAACTGAGACGACCCTCGATCCGGAAGAGTCGCACAAAATGAAAAAGCATCTCACCAATACAGCAGAGGAAAATAAAACGATGAGGATGAGGAAATTCAGCAAGTTTTTGTTGTTTTTTTGTTGGGGGTGGGGGGGTGATACTTGCAGTGTGAAGGAGAACGAAGGCAAAGGGAAGCAGTAATCATCACGCTTGCAATATGTCGCTCTGTAATGAATGCAATTTCATTTTTGTCACAGTCAGTGTCAGCAAGGTGTGGAGTTCTGGCGTCGCGCCCGAAAAGCACCTGCTGGATTAATGTGGAAAGAGACGGAGAGGAGAGAGACGGAGAGCTGGTCTTTGTGTTTTCCATTATCCCTGAAGATGAAAAAACCCACGGCGGCGGACGGCTCGCTCGCCGTCCGGCGGCGCCGCCTCCTCCTCCTCCTCCTCGCAGGAACACGCTCATTAATGCAGGAAGCCGCGACGAGCCGCAGCCTCCCGCTAACACACCCGAGGATCGCCTGAGCACATGCGAGGGATCCGCGTCTCGCCGGCCACTCCGTCCAATCAGCGCGCCGAGGGAGACGGATGAGGTCGCAGCTTTGACCTCCACCAGCTCCAGGTTTGAGGAAGTGACATCATCAGCTGCAGCCGCGCCGCCGCCGGCGGGGGTCAAGGCTAGCTGGAAGTCATCTCATCACGTCGGAGATTACACCAGCGAAGGGTTATTACACGGCTTATGAAGGATCTCTACGGCGAGGGGGACTACAGATACACCCCCCCCCCTACTTAATATGGATTGATAGCACAGCCCATTACTGATAGATAGATGAAGCCGATCATTGAACGCTCCATTAGTGCCACTTCATATCGGTAGATGGGATTTCTGTGTGTGCATGTGTGTGTGTGTGTGTGTGTGTGTGAGTGTGAGAGAGTGTGTGTGTGTGTGTGTGCGTGTGTGTGTGTAGTGGAAGGTGTCTTGAACATCCCCCCGCTGATTATAGTGGCGGCTGCATAAAAGTTATCTCCTGCAGAAGGCGTTGGAACAAGACCAATCAGAATGTGAATCAGGAGATCTGATTGTAAAATGCAAAAAAGATATTTTAAACCTACTCAAAATGCAAATTCGATGCCATCTTCAGGAAAAAAAAAAAGAAAAAAAATCACACGTCTAATCCAACACCTCTCGTAGTAACTTGACATATGGTTGCCTATACACAAATGCTGCTTGGCGCACACTTTCAGTTTTATGCCGGTGCGAAATTATTTCTCAAGTGTAAATCAAAGTTTGCAACAAAAGAACGTTCACGCCCATAAAGCCTGAATGCTTTTATGCATGAGTTATTGGAGAAGAAGCTATTTTCTATCTTTAAAGACAATCGTTTATTTTTAGGGAGGTACAAAATGGCTTTATTTTTCATAGATTTCAAAGATCAAACAAGCATTTGTATCTCAAGGAAACTTCTTTCAGCTTTTCTTTCACCACGTCGGGAGTATTGTGGTCCAGAGATTCATCTGGCATCACTGATTTTCTTACCCTTGTACAGGACTGTCTCAGAAAATTAGAATATTGTGATTTTCTGTAATGCAATTACAAAAACAGAAATGTCATACATTCTGGATTCATTACAAATCAACTGAAATATTGCAAGCCTTTTATTATTTTAATATTGCTGATCATGACTTACAGCTTAAGAAAACTCAAATATCCTATCTAAAAAAATGTGAATATTCTGGGAATCTTAATCTTAAACTGTAAGCCATAATCAGCAATATTAAAATAATAAAAGGCTTGCAATATTTCAGTTGATTTGTAATGAATCCAGAATGTATGACTTTTTTTTTTTTTTTTTTTTTTTTAAATTGCATTACAGAAAATAAAGAACTTTATCACAATATTCTAATTTTCTGAGACAGTCCTGTACTTCAGATCCTCTTCCTGGCATCTCCCTCACATTGAGCCGGGCTCGGTACAGAGCCCTGAGGAACCCCGCTGCAGACCATTTAGTGCAGGGGTTTCCAAATTCCTGCAGGTTTTAGATGTTTCCCTGTTTCCACCTGATTCTAATTAATACTCGTCATCAGCTCGACTTCAAGGTCTGTACAACTCTGTTAATGGCACAACCGTGTCTGTCAGGGCGGTTTAGAGCAGGGAAACATCTAAAACCTGCAGGAAACCGGCCCTAGAGGACCCACTTTGGACACTTTGGACACCACTGGTTTAGTCCTTACAAACACCAGGAAACTGGACCATATTACACCGGTCATGAAATCACTACACTGGCTTCCAGAGTTTAAAATCTTCCTGCTGGTCTACTGAATGGTCTTGGACCAGAATCCATGCTGGATCTGTTAGTTCCTATGAAGCTCCCAGACCCCTGAGGTTCATCTGGATCTGGTTTGTTGTGGTTCCAGAACCAGAACCAAGCAAGGTGAGGCAGTGTTCAGTTATTCTGCTCCTCACCGGTGGAACAAACTTCTTGTAGACCTGAGGTCTGCTCCGACTGTCAGCTCCTTTAAATCAGGCCTAAAAACATTACTGTTTACTCAAGCGTACTCCTAAATTAAATACTTACCTGCTGTACTCTACTGCCCTTAATTTTAAACATGTGCTTTTTATTGTTTTGCCTCTTTTCTTATCATTTTATTTTGTTTTATTTGTTATTTACTGTTTAATTGTGTCTCCCCGCTTTTAATGTTGATGTAATGCACTATGAATTACCTTGTGTTGAATTGTGCTATACAAATAAAGTTGCCGTCTAGGAACACTTTAGCATCCACCAGTCCTCCTCTTGGAGGGCAGCAACCTCCTCCACCCACTAAATCGCAGCCACACTCCATCTTACCCTTCAAGTGCATTTAATCTCCTTAGAAAATACATTAAAATATTAGTAGTTGCCAGACCAGGTAGCGCCAGAAATAAGACAGACGGTTCAAGTGGCCAGGATGACCTCACAGATGTGGAAATGTGCCTACATTTAAAATGATTCCTATTCATTATTTTAATCCTTATGTGAATTATACTGTATTTTTCAAGTCCAGATACCTGCGACTAAATGTTTTGTGCATTTGTGGATCAAACGTGATCTATGTGACGAACTGAGGCTGAGGACTACTGTTGGAACTGGGAGGAATTTCAGGTCGTTCATCAAAAGATGTAAACATGTGCCATATGTGGCCCCTGAACTAAAATTAGTTTGACACCCCGGTTTAAAAAAAAAAATAATGTCATTTTGAATAGAAATCCACTTTAATGATCCGGGTGCACGTGAAAAGGTTCAATCCCATTCAAATAGCGGGTAAACTTCAAGATAGGGCTGGGCGATATATTGAGATTTTAATATATACCGATATATTACAGATATATTTTCAAACGCGATATGGTACGAGACAATATCGTTTACAGTATATCGATTTAAAAAAATAAATAAAAAAATGTATGATTTTGATATAGCTTATTTTGTGACAAATTGACTTGAATGTTTTATTTGAGATTTGCACAAATGTTTTGTTATTTGCACAACTGTCAACCTCAGTGGAAAAGTCTGCCTGTTACTGTCTACATTGTATTAATTGCACAGTGTATTTTAATGTAATTGTTATGCAGGAAAGGGATATTTGTTTTATTTTATTCAAGAAGCATTTTTATTCTATATATGCAGGCAGTTTATTTTTATTTCATTTGTTTTATACATTTTGATATTGTGCAGATCTCTGTTAATAAAGGAACCTGTGTGACATTTGGCACGAGGCTTTGTATTAAAACTGTTTTTTTAAGGGTTTGCCTCAGAAAAAAATGAAGCTAACAGAGATGCTATGCTATAATGTTTTGGGGGAAACCCCAATTATGGCACAGAAAAAATATCGATATATATCGAGTATCGCCATTTAGCTAGAAAATATCGAGATATGACTTTTGGTCCATATCGCCCAGCCCTACTTCAAGATTCAAGATTCTTTGTTTGTCATCATTCATATTTCATAATGAAATCACAGATGCTTCATCGCAGAAGAGGAAAAATCAGAGGAGAAATCTGCAGTGATTTTGGAGACTAACTTTCATTAACAGTCGGAGGGACGTCACAAAATGCAAAGATGGAAACAAGTCACTTCAATAATCTTAGTTTGGTTGACATCCATGAACAAGTACTGTATACACACTGCAGCAATTCCCAAAAAACAAGCTATACAGCCAAGCAGCTCTGCAGTATTGGGCTGCACTTTCATCCCCTTTTTGTTGGGGGGGGGGGGGGTTGTTCTGGTCTAATTGCTTCAACATGCTCAAGTACTCATGCAGGCAGCGTAAACACACTGAAGTTAATCACACATGTTCCCCGCGTAAACTTGTTTACTATTCACGTCTGCCAAGATTTGCAAATTGCACCTACAGTTGAGGCCAAAGGGAGGCTGAGGGGTGTGAAGGTACACGCTCATTAAAGGAGACATTATCATCTTTATGGTCAGTTTCCTGACATATTAATGACATTTATGTGAATTGCTATGGAAGAAAATACAAAAAAATAGGAGGATAAAGTATGAAATGACCCTTCTCAACCATATCTTTAAAGAGTCAGACCCTTCTACTCTCTGGGATGAGATAGTAAGAGAGGAAGTGGATCTGAGAGATATCACGCTTTTACAAAGAGGTTATACTAGCCGTTTAAACCCGCCCCCCCCTCTGCATCTTCACCCACAACTCTTCATCACAAGTGACGACATAATAGAGACGTTTCAGCAAATAAGAATGTCGGGAGGAGGAGAAAAACTCCAAGACAAAAGAGTAAAAGACTGACTTCATAAGGTCTGAAATGTAAAGTAACGATGCACAAGTCCTCTAATTACATCTTAATGATAAACATTCCCATCGCTGGGAGCTGAAACTAAACTGAGCTGAGCCATCAGTCACGTGAATATACGCAAATGGTGCAAATATAAACCTTTATTTTCACAAAGTCGCGCCTTTATATAAAGCAAAAAGCATTTTAGGTTGTTTTTTTCGGGGGGAGGAGAAAAACTCTAAGACAAAAGAGTAAAAAACTCAGATTTCTTAAGGTTTGAAATATAAAGCAACGATGCAAAACCTTTCCAATTACATCCTAATAATAAACACTGTTTACAAGGCTACAGCCTTTCAAACTCTAGTGTTTCATATGTAGCAAGAAATGAATATTAATATTGTTAATATTTACCCTTGAACCCAGTTCTTACATTATACCCGTTTATATCGTACATCGATATTTCCCTTAGCTTCACAATCAGGTTATGAATGTTTGGCCACATCGCTGGGAATTAAAACTAAACTGAGCGGCGTCCAAGTCTTGGAGTCAGCAGTTGCATCAAACACGAGAATATACACAAACGGTGCGAATACAAACCTTTATTTTCACGATATCTTGCCTTTTCATGATATCTTGCCTTTATAGAAAGCAAAAAGCGTTTTTTTTCCCAAAAAAAAACAAACTCCAAAACAAAAGAGTAAAAAAACTCAGATTTCTTAAGGTTTGAAATATAAATTATAGCCTTAATATTTACCCTTGAACCCAGTTCTTACATTATACCCATTTATATCGTATCGATATTTCCCTCAGCCTCACAATGGGGTTATGAATGTTTGGCCACATCGCTGGGAGCTAAAACTAAACTGAGCTGTGTCCGAGTCTTGGAATCGGCAGTTACATCAAACACGTGAATATACGCAAATGGTGTGAATATAAACCTTTATTTTCACGATATCTTGCCTTTATAGGAAGCAAAAACTGCTCTTTGCAAAGCTTGCTGCATGAAATCTGTTCCATTGTTGTCAAAATGCTTCTCAAAAAGCCAAGAACTTCTGTGTCCTAGCATTAAACTCTGTGACCTGCAGCAACGGTGAAACCTGCGGCACTAAATTTTGACAGCAAATATGTAAAAAAACACAAAAAAAACCCCTGACTTGATTTGTGCATCCCACAAAAAAGGAGGCGGATCCGCAGTGGGAGGACCTCATTATCTGCTGCACTGCTCCCGGAGTCGCGCCACCACGTAATGTGGATGCGCGGACACACGTGCACAGCACATGTATCGGATGATGCACGAGCAGACATGTAATACTCTCCGGAGACGGTGACCGTGACTCCCCCGAGTCGCCGTGCTTTATTACGAGCAGCCGACACACCCACACGCCTTGACCTCAGACGGGACAAGGGGCCCTTTTCTTTTAAATAAAATAAAATAAAAAAAGCCATCCCATTTCCCATCTCAAAGTATTATTAACCCCTGTGGACTCGGCGGGAAGGTGATTCACTTCTGTTGAGATAATGTCACTCGTCTTCACCTCATCTGCTGGCTAATGGCGCCTGCAGGGCCGGCTGACGTGGATATTTAATCTTGGGACAAAAATGACTACCATTAAGGGGGGAAAAGGAAAAAAAGGGACTGGGTATTTAAAGGTTCAAGATTTATTCTCCGTGTTCGGTTGTGTTTAAAAGCATAGATAATGCACATTATTCTGCTAATGCTGCTCCGGGTTAAACGCGCAGCGCGGAGGCAAACGTGCACCGATCTGTGACGATAACGGCGTTTAACAAGGTTCAAGTCCAGAACCATCATTTCTGTGTCTTCTATATTTAACTGCACCGTGTAATTAAGTTCATTACATGACCCGAGTCTGCTGCTGTCACCGGGGGGAGGAGGCTGCTGAGGGATTGTGGGAGTTGGAGTTTTTTTAGAGAGCAGGACGAGCGCCGGCTCCTTTCAGCCCGCGGTGGCCGATGATCAATGAGAGTTTTTCCTCCGTTAACACTTCCAGCACCTCTTTTCCTTTCTTCTTCTCCACTGTTCTGCTCTCTTTTTCTTTTTTTTCCGTCTTTGGAAGGCCTTCCCTGACAACCTGAGACAGGGGTCGGCAACCCGTGGCTCTAGAGCCACATGCTGCTCTTTAGCGCCGCCCTAGTGGCTCCCTGGAGCTTTTTCAAAAATGTTTGACCTTTTTTTCTTCTACTTTTTCTCTTTTTTTTCTTCTTTTTTCTCTTTTTTTTCGTTTTTCCTCTCCTTTTTAATCTCGACATTTCGACTTTTTTCTTGACATTTCGACTTTTTTCTCGACATTTCGACTTTTTTCTCGACATTACGACTTTTTTCTCGACATTACGACTTTTTTCTCGACATTACGACTTTTTTCTCGCAATTAAACTTCACGATTAATCTCGACATTTCGACTTTTTTCTCGAAATTTTTACTTTGTTCTCGACATTACGACTTTTTTCTCGAAATTGAACTTCAACATTAATCTCGACATTTCGACTTTTTCTCGACATTTCGACTTTTTCTCGACATTTTGACTTTTGAAATAGATTGGGTAAGGAAATATATTTTTTGTTTTAATATGGTTTCTGTAGGAGGACAAACATGACACAAACATTCTTAATGTTTTCCAATGCTGTAAAATGTGTAGAATAAATATCAAATTTCAACATTTCTGTTAACGAAGATTTGCGTCATTGCCTGCGACACACGTTTCCACCAGCAGGGCGGCGCCAGGCAGGTGGCTCTAGTAAACAAACCGGACAAAGGGATTGTTTCCAAAGGGAAAAAGAGAAATAACTGAGGAGAAAAGAGGATTCAACGTTTCTTGGACCCAATCATTTGCATTCATTGCAGACCTTTTTGCAGACTTCAAAAACAAAACCGAGATAATCCAGACTCTCTCCGCTAAGACAGTGAAGGAAAGGGACGTTAAATGGCAGCAACATCACGATCAGCAAATCAAGGACATACATTCAGCGCCAGCTACTCAATTATTGTGTTGAGTCGTGTGATGTGATCGATATTGAGCAGACTGCGCTTTTATGCAGGTATGTGAACTCTTATGTATTTGTAGCCAACTGTGTCATTTTGATAGTAGGCTAATGCAACTAATATAGATACATGCAGCATGCGTTGCCTTCATTATAAGGCTTATACAAGACTTAATTTTTTGCGGCTCCAGACATATTTGTTTTTAGTTTTTTTGGTCCAACATGGCTCTTACAACATTTTGGGTTGCTGACCCCTGACCTAAGGTCACCACCAACCACGAAAAACTTTAAAAGAGGAATAAAAACCTCTTTTTAGCAAAGCATTTTATCACTAAACAATGCTGTTGTTTTTTTTTTCCACTAGTTGCTGTTTTTAATTGTTTTATTATCTTCTCTGCCATCATGCCTTGACTCTTTATTCCTTTAATCTCGTATCTTTTGATTTGATTTTATTAAGGATCCCCATTACCTGGTGCCATAGCAACCAGCTAGTCTTCCTGGGGTCCACAAAAAAAAAGAAAAGACATATAGAATTATACAATTGCAAAGACAAAGTGATTACATGATTTAATTCAATGCACAATGACAAGTTCGATACTAGAAGAAAGAAAAGAAAACTATTAAATAATACAGAATGCAAAAAGAACAAACAAACAACAAAAACTTTGAAATGTTAAGTGGACTTTAAGATTCTTTTTAAAAGTTATGCAGCAGAGGTTTTGAAGCAGGTTATTCCACAAAGTCACTGATCTATAAATAAAAGATCTCTTAAGATGATTGGTCCTTGGAATTGGTCATTTGAGCTGACTGGAACCTCTAGTGTTATAATTATGAACAGTATAGCTAAAAACAATCCTTTATAAACACTGGGGTTTTCGTGCTCATGACTGACTTGAACAGAACAAGTGTATTACACATGAATCTCTTCAAAACAGTAAGCCAGGAGAGGCAAGCATGCATTATCTTGACTGTAGCACTTTGAGATTTTCAGAAATGTAAAGTACATTATAAATAAAATGTATTATTATTATATTTTTATTATTACCCCCCCCCCGTCACATTTCTCATCTGCTCACCAGCACCTCTTCCTCTCTCCTGGCTCCACCGCCCTCTCTTCCGTCTCCTGTCTCATCCATCTGTCTGCATTCAATCCCTCCCTCCCTCCCTCTCTTCTTCCTAGTCCCCGTCATCCCCCTCTCCTGCCCTGTGCTGCCGAGCGACGGCGGGATCACGCTGCTACCGACTCCTGCAGAGGAAGTGAAGACGCAGCGCCGCACAAAAAGAAGAGGTGTGTTCGTTTGGGGTGTCCAAGTCAAATACAATAAAAGAATTGATTCAAATCCCCGAGGAAGTGGCGGGCCGCCCGCGGAGGGAAGGAGGGAAGGAGGGAAGGAGGTCGGGGCGAGGGGGAAGATGATGGATCAAAACTGAACTTTAAAAAGAAATGTAAACCTATAATATCAGCGGCGGGAGCATGCTCCCTGCTGCACTGCAGCCTGGGAAACTGGGTTACCAAATGTGTGCTAAGAGAATTATTTATAGCATTTAATTTCCAGCGTTCAGTTTTATTTCATTTATAATGAAATGGCTGTCAGGTCCCGCCAGCAAGTGATGCTGTGTTTAAGTGTCTTGGCTCACGTTCTCTGACCGACTGCCAGGAAATCAAACCGACACATGAGCATCGGTTTCACGATGACGAGGGTGAAACAGTGAAACGCAGCGTTTCTCTTCGTGTTAACAACCCTGCTCACTGCTTCATATCTCATCGTCCCGGTCCCATGTTATATTCATGTCCCTTTTAATTATTTAACCAAAATAATTAAAACTTCTGCCAGGTTTTGTGCCACTTTGTTCCGACTCACTCGGCACGGCTTCATCAGAAGAGCAACGGTAAACTACGACGACCAAACACCAGACTTTAAAACACGCCAACGAAGACTATCATGGATCACATTTAGGGCTGAATGGTTGATGAGAATCATCTATGAGGTGATGAAGGAGGCTCATCACGGCAGTTAAAAAGCACAAACACCTTGTTTCCACCAACAATGGACTACCGAACACTGCAAAAGCTCAAAATCTTACCAGGAATATTTAGCTTATTTCTAGTTAAAATGTCTCATTTTTAGTCAAAAAATCTCATTACACTTAAAACAAGAGTCATTACCAGAAAAATAGCTTGTTTCAAGTAAATTTTCACTTGAAAATATGAAAATAAGTAGAAAAATCTGCCAGTGGGACAAGATTTATCTTCTCATTACAAGCAAAAAAATCTTGTTCCACTGGCAGATTTTTCTATTTATTTTAAGTAAAAATCTACTTGAAACAGGTGGAAATTGTTGTTTTTTTCCAGTGATGAGTCTTGTTTTAAGTGCAATGAGATTTTTTTTGATTAAAAATGAGACATTTTAACTAGAAATAAGACAAATATTCTTGTTAAGAAGAGTTTTTGCAGTGTATAGCCTCCTTCATGGAACTGACAGCGGGAAACAAGCTCACTGCAGCCGCTATAACCCCTCTCTCTGAAAGTTCTGAAAGAGTCGGTTGTTCATTTAATTTTTGTCTAATTCGGACCATCGCAGACCGGGAAGAAGTACAAACACTAGTTTCTGAGTCAGCAGCTGCAAGATGACCAAAATCCGCTTCATGCGTACGTCCCGTCTCCAGACAGTTTAACCGCCAAGAGTTAAACCTTTTTGTTTTTGTTGAGACAGTAACAACCTTCAACTTCAAGCATATAGATCAGGGGTGGCCAATCCTGGTTCTCCAGAGCCCCAATCCAGCATGTTTTAGATGTTTCCCTGCTGCAGCACATCTGATACAAGTAGCTGTGTCATCAACAGAGTTTTTACCTTTATGACAAGCTGATGCTGACAGTTAATTTGAATCAGGTGTGCTGCAGCAGGGAAACATCTAAAACATGCTGGCTCAGGCTCTCCAGGACCAGGATCGGCCACCCCTGATCTAGATAAACTATAGATGTTGTAGTTCAGGTAGAACCCGCCACTCGGAGGGATCGGAGATCAGCTCAGATCTGAATTTCTCAGTTCTGGATCTGATTCCCCGCTGCAGCGACTGGGATTGAGGACTAACGTCACCCAGCAGAACTAAACCAGAGAAACTACTGAAAACATGGACATTAAACCAGAGAAACTACTGAAAACATGGACATTAAACCAGAGAAACTACTGAAAGCATGGACATTAAACCAGAGAAACTACTGAAAACATGGACATTAAGGATATTTGGTAGAAAATTTCGTCTCGTTTTGGTCAACGAAGACGCATGAAGACACATTTTAGCAGAGTTTTCAATTTGTAATCTACATTATTCATCTACTATTGCATTATATATTTAATTATCGTCACATGACCAGCATTTGCATTGCGTGTTGTCTCCCTTAGGTGATAAAAGTTCGTTGACGACAATATTTAGTCATAATTTTCGTTGACGAAATCAACTTTACTACTCAGGCCCCGTTTACACGTAGCAAAAACGGTGGCGTTTTCATGCGTTTTGGCCGTTCGTTTACACGAAAACGAAGCTTAAAGTCACCAAAAACTATCATTTCGGAAAACTCCGGCCAAAGTGGAGATTTTCAAAAACTCTGATTTCACGTTTGCTTGTAAACAGAGAGAAACGGACATTTAGTCTTCAGAACGTCACATTATGAGACAGAAACGTCACCAGCGTCATTTGTGCGACCTGTGTTTACAATTTGTTTGGCCACCGTCAATATTTTCTTGTATTTTACCTGTTTTAAATTTTAAAATCACACTTAAAAGCAACTCCACTTCTCTGTCACTCCAAACGAAAGACTCTCGTTCCGTCTTGGAAGTAACTGGCAGTCAAGGCTGATTTATGGTTCTGCGTTACACCAACGCAGAGCCTACGGCGTACGGTACGCTGCGACGCGCACCGTACGTAGGCTACACCGTCGTTTTAACGTGGAACCATATTATTCAGGCTTTACACGTGTCATTTGTTGACGTTTTTTTCCAGGATTCTGATTGGCTAGCATGACTTTACACTTCTCGTTACACTGCCCCCTGCAGGTTTGGATGCTCATAGCACCTTAACAGCTATCTATGCGGGTTCGTGTAAACAAGGATATTTTTCAAAACGTAGAGGGGGAAATGTCCGTTTTTGTAAATACCCGGGTATGTGTAAACGTGGCCTCAGTTCAGATGTTCTCAGAGAGGAAGGTGTTATTAACTCACCAAACAAGAACAAATGGCTACCTGAAGCCGCTGCACAGCTACAACTCCACTCCACCTCCACTATGGACGTGACTCAGCTTTACTAAAATACCAGACACCACACGAGCTGCAGCTCCATCCAAGTCCACCAGATTAAAACTCCTGTCGGCCCGAATATTCCTCCTTCCACCGCCGCCATAAATATTCATGCAACATGACAGATTTACTTTTTCTGTGTGTGTGCACGTTGGTACCCTTGCACGTAGCAGGACACTTCCGCCATCTCTGCTCTGTCACAAATTACCTCATTAAATTTCAGCGCATTAAAGCCACTTTTATGAATTTAGCGCGGTCCCCGGCCCATTGTTCGCCTGCAAATGAGATTAAAGCAACATTTGCCTTCCTCCCCGCTTTCAATTACAGTTCTGGAAGGACAGTTGGGGCACGGCGCTTTCGGGATGAGAGATATATGTACGAGGACGGGGGAAAAACAGCCGCGTCCGTGGCACTTTTGGGCAGATTCTAAGTTAAGAGAAGCAGCACCAGATTTAGCAAATGAAGCCTTTAATTTCGCAGCTCTGCAGCTTCGCTGAAGGTTTTCCCGTCTCTTCTCTTCTCTTCGGTGCTGGTGACATCATGGCTTTTCAATGGAGCCCTTGTCATCGGAGTGAGTGGCATCTAATTACAAATATGGGGCCTGCTTTTATCCTCCCGTTCGGATTAATTATTCATGAGTTCCTGCGCGTGTGTTTCCTGTAATCACACGTGCGTCGGGTTCGTCTCTGGCGGTCCTGCAGGGACCCCGTACGGGGGGGGGGGGCTTTCACAGGAGGCAGATCACAACAATGGACAGAAGAAACACACATTCACACATATATACGATGAGCTAATGGTCAATGAGCTCACGTTGCCTGGCAACCGATTTAACTCCCGGCAGTTAAACGCTGCCTCTGCATGCTGATGAAGAACCTTTACCCCGGGAGGTGGAACCTAAAATACTGGAGGCTCCAGTGTTTTACCAAAGCGCTTTAATGCTTGACCCCGTATGCAACAAGTAGGAATGGGTGATATTTTACCGTTCACGATAAACCGTCAAAAAAATTCCTCACGATAAGAATTTGTATCTCACGGTAAAAATGATGAATTCCCGTTGATGACGTTTTTGTGTAAAGATGATTTATGGTTCTGTGTTAAATCCACGCACAACGTACGTGAAGGAAGGAAGGAAGGAAGGAAGGAAGGAAGGAAGGAAGGAAGGAAGGAAGGAAGGAAGGAAGGAAGGAAGGAAGGAAGGAAGGAAGGAAGGAAGAAAAGCAGGAAAGAAAGAAGGAAGGAAGGAGAGAGCAGGAGGAAAGAAGGAAGGAAGGGGGAGAAGAGGAAAGAAAGAAAGAAAGAAAGAAAGAAAGAAAGAAAGAAAGAAAGAAAGAAAGAAAGAAAGAAAGAAAGAAAGAAAGAAAGAAAGAAAGAAAGAAAGAAAGAAAGAAAGAAAGGAAAAAAAGAAGAAAGAAAGAAAGAAAGAGAAAAAAGAAGAAAGAAAGAAAGAAAGAAAGGAAAAAAAGAAGAAAGAAAGAAAGAAAGGAAAAAAAGAAGAAAGAAAGAAAGAAAGAAAGAAAGAAAGGAAGGGAAAAAAGAAGAAAGAAAGAAAGAAAGAAAGAAAGAAAGAAAGAAAGAAAGAAAGAAAGAGATGGAGTTGAATTGGTATTTTTTTTATCATAATTTTTATCGTTATGGGGATAAATGCCAGAAATTATCGTGATACATTTTTTAGTCCATACCGCCCATCCCTAGCAACAAGACACTTGATCAAATTTGTGATATTAGGAAATTTGAATTTGAGGCAGCAATAGCACCAGTCTAAAACGGCCAACGTGTTTATTCAGATTTTACTTCAAATGACGTTTTAGCACTTCGTGAGATGGATTGTGGATTGTTATACCTCCGTTTGTAAGAATGGTCATCCTTCTGGGGTTAGAAGTGTCCGCTCTCGGGCGCCGCTTCTCTGTGATTGGATAATCATGATGTGCGGTTTTACTGGCGCTGATCCCAGTTGATCAATATCCTGGACTGATTGGCCCCGAATGGGCTGATTCCATCGCAATTTGATCAACTGGTGCACTTTCAGTGCTCAGACGCCACTCCAAATGTCAGGACTCAATGGGATGCACTTAAAAAAAAATCCCCCCCCCAACTGCCCGCTACTATTCAGCCATGATAGATGGGGAGGTTTGTGCCAGAGCTGTAGACACGTCAGGAATCACCAATGAGGAAGCTGGCAGGGCAACATCAGAGCTGAAGGTCTGATCACCGAGGAGGAAGTAAACGTATCTGAAACAGAAGAAACCAAACGAGGAATACCCAGAATGCTCAGCGGCTGCTTCGTTTACAAGTTTGACTTTTTAGATTCCCTCTCAACGTCTCGTTTGGGTTTGATACTCAAAAAGTTTCGTATGAATAAGGCTGGGGATCAATTCAAATGTCAAAAATCGATTCGATTCTTAAGATTCAGAATCGATCTTTACCATTTGATTTGATCCGATTTGGGTTAAGGTTTTTTGAGCTGAATTATATGACTGTAAAATAACTAGTGAAATAATAATTTCACAATAATTATTGTGAAATAACTAAGAAATAAATATCCATTTAAAGTGCAAAAAAAGTGCAAAGAAATGCAACAGCTCATGCCGTAAACAAATCATTTTAGCTTGTCTAATTACTGACATGATGCACCAGACATTTTTCAGGAGTGTCATGACAAACCGTGTCCGATAACAGAGAAACCAAACAAGCTATAGTAAATATAGATAATATGAACTTAACTACTTGAACTAATATAAACTTTTAGAAATTGAAGCTGAAATATGCAGCATTTTCTCTAAAGAAAAGTTCATTTAGTTCAGGAGTTTTCAAAACCAGCGCTTTGTTAACGCTGCAGCTACTCTTCGGCTCCATGTGTGAATTAAATGACATCACTACTGGGATTAAAGTGAAAAATGTAATGATGAAAAAAAAAAAATCGATCTTTAGACATACGAATTGATATTTAGGAATTAATATGAGAATAAATTTATCCATCCATGCATTATCTATACCCGCTTTATCCTTTGCAGGGTCTGCCTATCCCAGCTCATTACAGGTGAGAGGCAGGGGTTACACCCTGGACAGGTCACCAGTCCATCGCAGGGCCACATATACACACACAAATCATGCACACTCACACCTACAGGCAATTTAGAATCACCAATTAACCTAATATGCATGTTTTTGGACTGTGGGATTGTTTTTTTTCCAACACAGGCCTACGTATGAAGCTGACTCCCCAAGCGGGAGGATGTTGGTTTTCCAGCGCCGCCACAACCGGGACCTGCAGCCCTCGGCCGAGGCAACAGCGACAGGACGGCCGCCAGCGCAGCCCGGCGCTGACAGGAAGGAGCCGGTGGCCCGTCAGGGCCGGCGTAACCAACAAGTGGCTTTTGTGGAGGAGTGGGAGACTATAGCAGGTCCGAGTGAAAGGCATTGTGGGAGGCTTAGGCGGCTGATCTGCATGAGAACCACGCGGGAACGCCAGGCTTTCACCCTCAAAGAAACGCACGTAGAGGGATTTTTACTCCACACTTTCAACATTTGGTTAATTCTGAAAACAAAAGAATCTAAAATTAAATGAATTTACTTCAGAAGTGGGTCGTACGGTGCGTTTAAAGGACCGGCGGCAGCCCTGAGGGAGGCCGGCGCGACCGTGGAATCCCAATTTGTTCCCTGCGCTGCATCAGCCAGACAAGCCCTGATTGAGACTTCCTCTGGCTGTGTGTGTGTGTGTGTGTGTGTGTGTGTGTGTGTGTGTGTGTGTGTGTGTGTGTGTGTGTGTGTGTGTGTGTGTGTGTGTGTGTGTGTGTGTGTGTGAGAGAAAATGTGTGCGTTTTAACAAAATGGCAGCAATCTTTCTTTCTCGTTTTTTTTACATCTCTGGGATTCATCTGTATGCGTGACGTCAACACGGCCAAGGAGCCAAAAAGGGTGAAGTGTTGTACAGCTTGCACAAACCACACAATCCCACACCCGCCATGACGACAGGAACTAACAGACGAGGTGCAGGTTTGGAAATATTAAGAATTAAAGCTGCAAGCAGAGATGAACGGGCCCTCGCACTCACGGCCACCGCCGCCATAAGCATATCAGAAATGACACCACCCACGACTCTCTATGTCAAACCATTAAAAAGTTATGGCAGAAAATAGCGTCGCCACGGTAATGCTTTTGAAAGAGAAAACTAATGCGCGTAGTCGCAGGATGGAGACGCACATTTTGATGTATAACACACCTGGGTGCACGTTACGGTTCGGGCCGCATTAACTGCCGAAGGAATGGCATAAATTGCGCCAAAATTACACGATTAATTCAAAATGTTCAAAATGGCCGACTTCCTGTTTGGTTTCGGCCATGGCGCCAAGAGACTTTTCTTTAAGTTGCGACATGATACAGGTGTGTACCGATTTTCCTGCATGTACGTCAAACCGTATTGTGGGGCTTGAGGCACAAAGTTTTCTAGGGGGCGCTGTTGAGCCATTTTGCCACATATCAAATTTATCGCCAGGCCTGGCTTGCATGCAAAATTTGGTGACTTTTGGGGCACGTTTAGGGGGGCAAAAAGGCCCTCCTTTCGTCAGAAGAAAAATTTCTACAGATACAATAGGGCCTTCGCACTGTAAGTGCCCGGGCCCTAAAAATTACAAAACACAAAATCTTTCTCTCAATATTCCTCTCGAAAGGTGCTTGCCTTTTCTTCCCAGATCCGTCCTTCCCATCGCTAATCTTCTCCTCATCCCATTTGATCCATATTTTACCTGCTTATGTCGGCTTCAGAGTGCATTTGTGTGGATAAAACAGCAAAAAAATAAGTATGCGTGCGTGGAACCGAATACATGCGCGGGTTTACCAGCGCCTTAAGTGTCTGTGGGGAGGAGTGGCAGCTCGCACTGGTGTGTGTGTGTGTGTGTGTGTGTGTGTGTCTGTGTGTGTGTGTGTGTGTGTCTGTGTGTGTGTGTGTGTGTCTGTGTGTGTGTGTGTGTGTATGTGTGTGTGTGTGTGTGTGTGCGTGTGGCTGATAAGGTGGAAGGCTGGCGGATGTGACACACCTCATCTTCCTTTCCCCGGACCTCTGTTTTAATCTGGCAAAACAGGCTGTGCATGTAATGACCTTTGGAAAGGGTGAAGATAAGTAGATGAGACTGAATGTGAGCAGCATTGAGTTAGCGTATAGAGGGGCGGGGGGGGGTAAATGGATGAGGGGATTGGATAAAGAGGAGCGTTTAAGGAGATGTATGCAGACAGGGGGCCGGGGATGAGGGTGATGACGTAGAATTTTAAACCAGAGGCGTCCGAGACAACACTCCTGCGTCCCCCGCGGAGGCAGCGGCGCTTCGCCCAGGTAAATATACGACTGCGTTGAACGTCCGTACGTTGCTCGTAGCTTCCGTCTCAAAACCAAATCAGACTTTTTTTTCACTTTGAAACCAGTGATGGAATGCTGGGAAAGCCGAGGGCGCACCCTCCTCATATCTAAACCCTCAACCCTGTCCGGGGTTCAGGTTACTATAGATCTGCAGTCCTTGCTCAAAAGAAAGATGAATGAAAAAGGACAGAAAGACGAAAAACAAAATTCACAATTAAACCATTTCTGCACTGCAAAAACTCAAAATCTTACCAGGAATATTTGTCTTATTTCTAGTTAAAATGTCTAATTTTTAGTCGAAAAATCTCATTACACTTAAAACAAGATTCATTACCAGAAAATAACTTATTTGACCATTTTCACCTGTTTCAAGTAAATTTTCACCTGAAATAAGTAGAAAAATCTGCCAGTGGGACAAGATTTATCTTCTCATTACAAGCAAAAAATCTTTTTTTCTACTTATTTTAAGTGAAAATCTACTTGAAACAGGTGAAAATTGTTGTTTTTTCCAGTGATGAGTCTTGTTTTAAGTTTAATGAGATTTTTTTTTACTAAAAATTAGACATTTTAACTAGAAATAAGACAAATATTCTTGTTAAGATTTTGAGTTTTTGCAGTGTGATTAAAGATCAAGTGACTGATCAACCCTTTGGTGATTCTGTGCTGAACAGCTGTGACCGCTGATCAACTGATCCAGCAAAGAGGGATCTGAATTGTTTGCCAACTGCATATCTACAATATTTTCTTTTCTTTAAATCAAACTCAGTGCATACTGGTTTCTAAAGCAGCTTTGACATTTTTAGTTTTTAGCAATTTTTGCAGTAAAAAAAAGAATTTTGCAAAAGAAGAAACAAGGGGAAACAACAAACTTTACCCTATTCTTTAAAACTCCATCACCCTACTGAGCATGCTCAATGGTATAAGGCTAACAGAGGCTAAGAGGCTAAAACTGAAGCTAGCAGAAAACCTTCGCTGTCTTGTCCAGGCTGATCGTGTCCTTTAAGAAAATCAGAATCAGCTAAGAAAACTGCAATCGGAGCATTTTTAATTCCATGCAGCCGTTGATCCTGGCATGAGCGTGCAGGTGAAAGAGCTCTAAGGGTGGCATTTAATGGCTCACAAGTCAAATGGAGAACATGAAGCTTAAGTAGCATCAAACTGGATACAATGACGACTTATGGCGCTTTTCCACTAGTACCTACTCAGCCTGACTTGACTCACCCTGGTTTGGTTCTTCTCCACTAGGGGTCTAACGTGCCGAGTAGATACTTTTCTGTATCTATTCTACCGAGGTTCTAAACGGCTGCGTCGGCTGTATCTGACGTCATCACACTACAGGCCACCGATTGGTCGGGGGGTTGGAGTCAGACGTCTGAGTCAGGATGTGACATCAGTGAAAGAGACTCTGACGCCTTCTTGTTCATTTTAATCGACCAGCAACGGCAGCACAAAAGTCTGTTCTGATCCAACTCTGAGGTGCAGATGTTCATAAACCTGTTGCTGAAGAGAGAATTAAAAAGGGATCTAAATGGGAGATAAGGAACAACCAGATCTACCAGGAGCTCTGTCTCTTCATAGCTGCTCGCGGCTCCAACAGACTTTTCAGCAGCGCCGAGACAAATAAAATTTTAAAAAAGTGTTGCCGTTTGAAGTTTCTCTCACTCTCATTTTTTAACTTGATATCGAACACAAGCCACAGATCCAGCAGCACATCTATCATCTCCTCCAGGTTCTACATCTTTAGTGTTTTTGTCTTCTTCGTTTAGATCACGCAATTAAATACGTCACAGCAGCTTCGCTCCAACCTCCTACTTCTGATCTGGCTATTGGAAACGAAGGCAAGTCCGGTCGGGCTGAGTAGGTATTAGTGTAAAAGCGCCATAAGCGTGCATCTTGTATATATATATCAAGACTTTTGAACCCCCTAGCAGTTGCGCGACCCCACAGCTGTTCTACTCGATTCCTCTTTGCATCGTCACTTCGTCCTCGTGTGGTTCTGCAGCATTCAGGGGCCCAGCTGAAGTATAAAAATCTAAAACTTTCCTTCGCTGCACCTCAGAAGCTCGTAAGTCCGAGACGCTGTGCTATAAACGCCTTCATGGTAGGTAACGATAAGGATGAGCGGCTGAGGTCAGGGGAGCAGAGCGGTGGTGGAGAGACTGAGGCAGGGATGGAGGGATAAGGGGACGGCTCAGAAGATGAAGGTGGCAGAGGACGGCGAGGGGATGGAGGGATGAGGCGATGGATGGCGGGCTGAGCAGCAGAGGGATGAGGGGATAAGGGGGAGAAACGCAGCAGGGGTTGGGAGCGGGTTCTCGCAAGCCCCTGATTATCCTAATCCTAGTGGACCCCCCCGGTAGCAGATTAGCGCCTGTACACATGCACACACACAATAAAGAAGACAGACCCGTGCGCCGTCTGTTGCCCCGGCACATGTTGATTTGCCCCGCTCTGCGGCCCCCCACGGCTGCTTGGAAATCCCTCACAGACGGGGCAACAGAACCAGCCCGGGGAGGGCGGTGATGAAGGCCTGATTACGCACAAGCGCCGCTGGTCTCAGATCAGCTCTCAGCCTCCAAGACATCCGTTTAACTTACAGTTCAACTTCCTGCAACTCTAAATCTAATTCAGGACACGGCCGCTTCACTTTAACATCTCTACTTTTGTTGCAGAGGCATCGCTGCTGGTTTTAAAGTCTTTCTTCATCCAACGGGGGTCCAGAATCAGCTCTCACCGCTGGTCCACCAGGTCACCACTGGTGTGATACTGGCAGCTGATGCTCGCGTCTCCCTCGAGTGTCCGTTCTAATCCTTTAGACCTGGTATTAACATCCGCTCTGAGTGATCCGAGCACAAGTGGACACGTCTGTTCACACTCGGCATTAACTTGTCTCCACATCAGTCTCAGCTGGACTCGTGATCCAGGTCTCATGAGGCCTCGATGCAAATAGACGGGTGCAGGAAACCAAATACAGTATTATAAACACAAGTGTTACGTAAATGAGGACGTCGTTGAGGATATGTAGGTGACTCTTCGGCCCCGTTTACACGGAGCAAAAACGGAGGCGTTTTCATGCGTTTTGGCCGTTCGTTTACACGAAAACAGAGCTCAAAGCCCCCAAAAACGATCATTTCTGAAAACTCCGGCCAAAGTGGAGATTTTCAAAAACTCCGTTTTCACGTTTGCGTCTAAACAGAGGAAAACGGAGGAAAACGGAGATTTAAGCTTCAGAACGTCACATTATGCACCAGAAACTCACCAGCGTCATGAGTGCGACCTGTGTTCACAATTAGTTTGGCCACCGTCAATATGTGCTTGTATTTTACCTGTTTTATATTCTATATAAAAGACTCTCGTTCCGTCTTGGAAGTAAAGCCTGAATTATGGTCCCGCGTTAAATCGACGCAGAGCCTACGGCGTAGGGTACGCGGCGATGCGCGCCGTACGGTGTGTGTCGCCGCGTACCCTACACCGTAGGCTCTGCGTTGGTGTAACGCGGAACCATAAATCAGCCTTAACTGGAAGTTACACGTGTCATTTGTTGATGTTTTTTCCAGGATTCTGATTGGCTGGCATGACGTTAACAGCGTTTTCATGCGGATTTGTGTAAACGAAGAGATTTTGAAAACGTAGAGGGGAAAATATCCGTTTTTGTAAATACCCGGCTACGTGTAAACGTGGCCTTCAACTTTCGGCAGGAGGGTCCCCCCTTATGATCCAGGTCCTGCTCAAGGTTTCTTCTAGGGCTGTGCGATTAATCGATTTTAAATCTAAATCGGATTTATTAATCAAGACGATGTTAAAAAAAGGAAAATCGGAAAATCGATTTTCCTCTCTCTTTTTCATATAGCTGGAAAAGAAGAAGAGAGCTGTCTGCATTACAGACAGAGCTCGTCTAGTCATCTTTGTTTGGTCAAGAAAATTGTAAATGTTGTCACTTTACTAAACTCAAGGACGATTTACAGTATCTTTCAATTGCACTTCATTCCCAATAGGGACATTTGTTTGCTATTTTTCTTTAAAAAATAAAGATAAAATATTTGAAACAATTTACTCCATTGTCTTTTGTAGTTTTACCAAAAAAATCAAAAATCGGGTTTTCAGAGAAAAAAAGAAAAAAAAAAATCGGGATTTTATTTTTGTCCAAAATCGCCCAGCCCTAGTTTCTTCCCTCCTAAAGGGGAGTTTTTTTTTGACACTGTTTGGCTTAAGGCTTTTCTCCCACTAGGGGAGTTTTTACCTGCCATTGTTTATGTAATATGTGCTCGGGGGTTTATGTTCTGGGTCTCTGGAAAGCATCTAGAAACAACATCTGTTGTATTAGACGCTATACAAATAAAAAAGAAATTGAACTTGGTCCTGGGATACGTCACATTTACGCCGCCAAAAGTCTCATCAGATTCCAGAGTGTCCTCCAACAGGCCCCTGAACTCCAGCTCGTCCACTTGTGATGGGATCACTCAGGATGAGCCTTAACATCCGTTTTAAAAAAGAGTCGTTGACACGGCAGGTTGGTAAGACAAGCAGCAGCAATGTCTCAGGTTTTAACAGTAAATGAGTGTCCAAACAACTTCTACTTCTATACACTTTAACAGCCATCTGCATATACAGCACTATACAATAATGCACACACGCTTCTATATATGGAAATATAGAAGCTGGAGCTGCTGCATGAAAAACAATTTCCCTCTGGGATTAATAAAGTATTTTGACTCTAGTTCTTGACTTTGTAGTAGGAACATTAATTTGGGGGAGGAGATGGGACTGTGAGAGCAGCAGCAAGACATCAGAAGGCGAGCGTGAGTCGATTAATTCTCTCTCCTTAAAGGTTTTCGATCCACGAACGAGATTTGAGTAATTGGGATGAGCCACGGCGAGGGGTAAAAAAACGAGCATGGAGAGCAGCTCCAGGTGGGAAAATAGGGGATCTAACGGATGGAGAGGAATCTCACTTTGCTCCATAAACCAAGCTGGTGGATGCAGCGGTGCAGCAGCGGTGCAGCAGCCTGCAGCCCCCTCACCTGTCCACCTGAGCCCTCCCCTTTCAGCTCGCAGCATAAACTCCTGCACAGCTACACGTGTGACGCCGTCGCTGCTTGGTTTGTCCATTCTGCGTATAGTCCAGGGGCCAGAGCCCAAAATTTCACTTGTCACCACTGAAGGTGACCAAACTTGCTTATAATTTTTGAAAAGATCTATGTCTGTAGATGATATTTTGGTATGATAACCCTTCCTGAGTGGCAGCTGGATCAGAGTTATCAGCTCATGAAGTTAAAACCCCCTTCAGAAAATTACATTTTAGATGCTGCTGCATATCTTGGTTTAGACTCATGTACAGGAAATCTGTCAATGTTTCACAATATCGTCTTTGGTATCATTTTAAAGGGGACCTTTAAAGCATTCATTCAAGCTAAGATGTGATACATTTCCTGAATTCTTATGCTCCTATGAGTATTCCAATTTTTGTATTTTGTGTCTGTTGTTCCTAGATGACACAGGGATAAAAGATAGTATATCATTTAGGCGAAAATTGTGTAAAAATGTGTGTTGTTTATAGTTTAAAGAGCTGCAGTGACCTCTACGTTGGTCAGAAAGATTCACATCTTAGCTTGAATGAATGCTTAAAATGATACCAAAGACAATATAGTGAAACATTAACAGATATCCTAGTGTACATGAGTCTAAACCAGGATATGCAGCAGCATCTAAAATGTAATTTTCTGAACTTCATGAGCTGACGACATTGCATTTCCTTCATTTGAGAAAATAAAAAAAAGCCCTCGTCATTGGATTATTTTGTTTATGGGAGGAACTGTCATGCAAAGTGCCATTATAGCTCTATCTCTCTCTCTCTCTACTGTACAGGCTCAGCTTCTTCTTTGTACCTTTAACTTTTATTCATGCATTTGAGTCTTATTTAAAAAAGGAACAGAACTCGTGCCCTTCCAGTCCCTGTTACGCTGGATAATGCAAAGATATGCACAACTTAAGGCGGCTCCAAATACCTAAAAAGAGGCAGCGGGGCTGTGTGTGGGTGGGACAACACACCAAACCACCTTAAAAGACTTCCACTTCAACCACACGCAAGTGTGGTTTCTGCTGAGCACATTTAAACACGTACGGCGACATTAAAGTAGATGGATGTGTAAGAGAACGAGTGTGATGAGCAAACATTTCCTGGCTGAGACGCTTCAGAGAAGAGGGGGAAGAAAGAGGGAGAAAAAGGAGAATACGGGAGGACAGATTGTGTCACAGTAAGCTGCTAGTCAAGGATGTAAAGACGAGGGCTGAATGGCGGGAAGTGCTTAATGTCAGCCAGCTTGCACAGTGCAGCACTTCTCACTGGAAAACGACACCGAGAGGATGAAGACGGATTAGAGGACGCAGCGCGCTGCACGAGTTAGCAGCTAACCGTGGCGGCCCGATACGCAGCGGCCCTTAAACACGTCTGCAGATCAGGCTGCCTGTCAGCCGTGTTTACCTGGGAACGTCACGGTAGATACACAAGAGCTGACCCCCCCCCAACCCCACCCAGACACGCTTCACACTTACAGTTCCTCTACAAGTGTGACTGGTTATGGACAGAAATGTCACGACTCGACCTCCGTCTCAGTTTCACAGATTAGATCAGGGGTCGGCAACCCAAAATGTTGAAAGAGCCATATTGGACCAAAAACGCAAAAAACAAATATGTTTGGAGACGCAAAAAATGAAAAGTCTTGTATAAGCCTTAGAATGAAGGCAACACATGCTGCATGTTTCTATATTAGTTACAACTGGGGGAAGATTTTTTTTTTTCCATTATGCACTTCGAGAAAAAAGTCGAAATGTTGAGAAAAAAAGTCAAAATGTCGAGAAAAAAGTCAAAATTTCGAGAAAAAAGTCGAAATGTTGAGATTAATGTTGAAGTACAATCTCGAGAAAAAAGTCGAAATGTTGAGGAAAAAAGTCAAAATTTCGAGAAAAAAGGCGAAATGTTGAGAAAAAAGGCGAAATGTTGAGAAAAAAGGCGAAATGTTGAGGAAATAGTCAAATTTCGAGAAAAAAGTCGAAATGTTGAGATTATAAAGGAAAGGAAAAAAGAAAAAAAAAGAAAAAAGAAGAAAAAAGGAAAAAAAAAAGGTCAAACATTTTTGAAAAAGCTCCAGGAGCCACTAGGGCGGCGCTAAAGAGCCGCATGTGGCTCTAGACCCTGGATTAGATGGACAAATACTGACCCAAACCAGTTTCTGTCACAGGTCGTCCAATACGCCTCCTTCAAAAACAGGAAAACTGTTTGGGATTTTGCCGAGATGGGGGGAAGAGGGAGAAAAGGGGCAGATAAACAGGTGACAACAAAAAAGATGACTATGTTTTTAGTTCAATTCTTTTTAGGGTTTTGATTTCTCGTCCTTTGTTTTTTCTTCTGCAATCCTGACGGACCGATGGTCAAAGTTTCCTTTGAAACTCACTGTTCTTTCCCTCTAGATTTAGTTTTTCAGCTCTCTTACGTACATTCTTGTACCGTTTTACATGAAATGCCACCATTTTCTTGCTTGGCCGACTTTTTTCGTGCCAGAACATCCAATTAAGAGTTGATCAACAAGAAATGACTTCTTCTACGTACATAAAAAAGCAACTGGAACCTCTTCCCCTGACAGGTACGCATATACAAGCCTGAGCCCTAAAAGCTTTGTGATGGTGAGTATGTGGCTGTCAGTCATTCCTATGGGAACGTTTGGTCCGGTGTTTTTATTTGCATCCTCCTTTCAACTCATGAATAAATGCCGCACTATCACCCACAGCAGCAACCGCAAGCAGCCGTCTGAGAAATAAACTCTCAGTTGTTTGAATATGTCAATAACTTCCGCCAGCTACGTGTGTCGGCTGTGAGACAGAGACCAGAGTATGGGCTCAAATTAAGTATGTAAGTATGTAATATTTTGTGCGTGTGCAAAAAATATTTGTACTTGCAAAAAATATTTGTACTTGCAAAAAATATTTTCTGCGTGTGAAAAAGATATTTGTACTTGTAGAAATATTTTGCGTAAAATATTTTTTTCACACGCACAAAATATTTCTACAAGTACAAAGTTTATTTACAGATACAAAATACTTATGGCATTAATTTGAGCCCATACCAGAGGACAAGCTTCCCTCTCGTGGCAGTCGTGAGTTAGCATCATTCCTGAGCCAACGTGACCGGAAACAGTTCAACTTGTCCACACTGAAATCCATGGCAGGGTTTCAGTTTAACCCACAAACTGACCCGGGGCAAGTGGGAATGAGCTGTTCAGAAGTGACGTCTGCTCTGACGGTGACGTCTCTTTTACAACCCAGCCAAATATTTACTTTTTCCTCAGTCTCTAAGTTCCAGAAATGTCTAAAGCCACTTGGGAGGGGGATATTACAGACAAGAGACTGCTAGAGCAGCACCACAATTTCTACAAAAATTTAAACTATTTTAAGATGAGGAAACACTCCTTTCCAATGATTTATATTTAGGGCACAGTCACCGAAAAAATGTCAAAAAAACAGCTTTCGTACATAAACTAATTCTCATGGGAGGTAAAGGATTCATCATGAACCACCATCTGCAGTTTATAAACCGTCAACACTGGAGTGGCCAAGATGCCAAGAGACAAACCCCCAAACACAACCTTGGAAACCTTTACCAGATAAAGATGTTTCGGTACAGCAGATTGAAGATGGCTGAAACAAGCCCAGAATGACAGAGTTAATGTTATTAGGGTGGCTAAAAAAAGGTATTCAAAACAGCCACTGTAATAAAATTAAAATGCCGGTGCAGAAATGAGATGAAACAATTCTCTTTTGATTTCCTGGAATCATGTCATCCCTTTACCGTTGGGTTTCCTAGATGATTCCTAGGGATCCCCTCAGCCATCTTCCACTAGCCCGAGCCCCGGCAGCCCCGAGCCCCGACTCCCTCGCAGCCGGTGCAGCCGGCGACTTTCCGTGGCTGATTGAATTAATGTTGCATCTGCTAGTGTTGACATGGGAACCCTGCAGTGATATTTTACTGCTGTCCGTTTGCGTTTGGTCTGAAAGCCAGGACACTGTGAGCGGCGCGGCCTGGCCTGGCCTGCAAGTGTTTGTATACGTGTGTGTGTGTGTGTGTGTGTGTGTTTGGGGGGGTGTTGCGTCAACTCCTGGACCACATGGCTGGAGGCTAATCATGTTAGCAAAGGGGTTGATAAGTTCACGTCCGCCAAACAAACACACACCCACATAAACAACGCTGCGGCCAAACGGCCTCGTTTCCGTCGGCATTCACTCATCTGAACTTCCTCCAGGAGATTTAATAGGAAATTTTCTGCAAAAAGATTTATGTGTCACCTCCAAGTAAAAGCTCGATCAAATTAAGACTCTGCTTGAGTAAGATGCTGGTTTTTTGCAGAGTAAACACTGGAAGAAGAAAAGAGAAGGACCTCTTTGTTTATGCATGTCCTCATGCAAATGACTATTTAAACAAAAATATCTCCATGAAGGGAAACCATGTTTCTTTTTCCTCCTCTCTCTCCCTCTTTTAAGGCCCTTAAAAGTAACGCTTATTCAGGATTTTGGAGACAGGTCATTTTGTTGGGTTATTTTCGAGCTGACTAAGCATGCTTAATGGTTGTTCTTCATTATTTAGTCCGTATTCAGATTTATAGGCGCTACGGACTCTTAATACTACTTATGATGCTGACGGCGTATATCTGTCGTATCAAATATTAATTCATCAAGTAGATTCAGTCAACCAGAGCGGAGGCTTGCATCTCCGCCCGTGCTGCGGGAGGGAGTCTGCATCCAGAGTGAGGCGAAGGGAGAGTCAATGAGTCGACAGCATGTGTGTTACCGGGGTGATGCTGGTCACACGCTGCGCTTTGTTGGGCTAAATGTCAGAATCCTTCCATGAAGGAGGAGAAGAAGAGAAAAAAAAAGGGATTTATCATATTTTGTTGCAGTGAAATGTGTTCTTGGATATTTGTGAAAGTGGTGAACAGATTATTATTCCCACGCGAGACGTTGGAAGCTTACGAGGACGACCCGGCTTGGCCTTAACGCGTCAATTGGGTATGAAGGTACGGCAGCCGCCACACCTTGGCTTCAAGGGAAAATTTAAATGTTTGTTTAATACATTTATGGAATTACTCGGTGTCTATTTGTATTGATTATTCTATACAAATGCAAATCAGAACAACATGATCGATTTCACTAGTTATTATACACTGCAAAAAATCTAAATCTTAAGAATATTTGACTTATTTCTAGTTAAAATGTGTAATTTTTAGGAAAAAAAATCTCATTACATTTAAGACAAGACTCAAAAACAACCATTTTCACCTGTTTCAAGTAGATTTTCACTTAAAATAAGTGGAAAAATATGCCAGTGGAACAAGATTTTGTTTTTTGCTTGTAATGAGAGGATAAATCTTGTCCCACTGGCAAATTTTTCTACTTATTTCAAGTGAAAATTTACTTGAAACAGGTGAAAATGGTCAAATAACAAGTTATTCTTCTGATGATGACTCTTGTTTTAAGTGTAATGAGATTTTTTGACTAAAAAAGAGACATTTTAACTAGAAATAAGACAAATATTCCTGGTAAGATTTTGAGTTTTTGCAGTGAGCGAGATTGCATTTGAAAAAGTTCCAATTTTCTTGACCACACAGATAAGCTACATAGCAGACTTGTGTGATGAGTATGTGCTGGACGTGTTGATTGATACTCTATTTAAGTTCTGTGACTCGTAACCTTGCCATACCTTAGCTTCCACTGAATTGACGCCACTGCCACTGCAAAACCGCCGAGCGTCTGCCGAGATCTGCCCTCGCAGACACCAGAGGAGCTGGGGGATGCAGAGGGCATGAACGTAAACAATGCTGGACACCCCCGTCCTCCTCGTCTGTACTTTACCGGAGCGGGGCGGCGCTGCAGCCTTCAAAGGCCAGTCTGAGATCTGGGATTTACATCGTCTGAGTTTTCATGCTCTTGTTTTCTGCGTGAAACTTCCCCTCAGAAGTCAAGCGGATGATTGATTTATCTGACAGCAACCCAGTGGGAAGCGACTGGCACTTTCAAGCTCTTGAATTCGTAGCTGTCGAGTTTTTGTTTCGCCCGCCGCCCCCCCGACTCCCACTCCCACCCCCGTCCCCCCCGCCACCACACACAGATTCACACACAAGTCATTGTGAGTCCTGGTTTTGCCAGACTGAAGTATGTCGTGGTGATAATGTGGCATGGAGGATCCAAACAAACAAACTTTTTTTATTTTTCTTAGTTTACTGGTCCTTTCAATTTCCACAACACAAATAACCCAAAGTACAGGTGTAAATCACCAGTGGAATACAAAAAATATATAATTTTTTGGTATATATACACAGGACTGTGTCAGAAAATTTGAATATTGTGATAAAGTTCTTTATTTTCTGTAATGCAATTAAAAAAACAAAAATGTCATACATTCTGGATTCATTACAAATCAACTGAAATATTGCAAGCCTTTTATTATTTTAATATTGCTGATTATGGCTTACAGTTTAAGATTAAGATTCCCAGAATATTCTAATTTTTTGAGATAGGATATTTGAGTTTTCTTAAACTGTAAGCCATGATCAGCAATATTAAAATAATAAAAGGCTTGCAATATTTCAGTTGATTTGTAATGAATCCAGAATGTATGACATTTCACAATATTCTAATTTTCTGAGACAGTCATGTATATACAATTTTAACTAAAAACCAAGGACCAAAAAGTGTAGACTGAAGCCTACCCTTTTCACAAAAAACAATAAAAAATGTTAGCTTTTAAAAACTAGTGCATTTAGGATTTAGAGAATGAAACAAAATACATAAATAAATCCATATGAGAAGTTGCCCGAATAGAAAAAAATAACTGTACACAAACATACAGCATATTCTACATCATTACTAAATATCATTCCATACAGTATGTGTACATACATATATATATATATATATATATATATATATATATATATATATATATATATATATATATATATATATATATAAGCACATACATACACATACCTAAACACACATACTGTATATACACACATACATACACACACACACACACACACAGTACATATGCATATATACATATATACACACACACATGTCCATAGGTACATGCCTATGTGTATTATATCTTTGTTTTATATGTACTAATCGTTTTGTATTTATAGTCTGCAAACATAAACTGCAGTAGAGGATGGTGTTTTACTCCTGAGAAAAGTTGCATCCTGTAATATGGAGGACGCTACAGCACAAAACAGTCACAGCAGCCACTTGGACGGGTTTTTGGTGACGCTGTAACCTAATCAGCGCAGCAGCGAGTGCCGGACCAGTATGCAATGCCTCCTGGGTATTGGCTTTTATGGGGAGCATGCACTTACAGAAATGGTCATTGTGTGTCAGGCTCCAAACACAGATGACTCTCAGAGAGTGAGCAATCGCTACTTCTGCCAAAGCCCTCCGTGTTTAAAGCTGTGCCATCCATGCTTTTTTTTATTTAAAAAAAATGTGCCAACTACTAGTTTGGCTGACAGCTTTCCCCACCAATCCAAATGAACCGAGATAAAATGCACCAGAATTCATCCAAACAAGTTAGAAACTGACCATTAACTCCAATAAAGGGGAATGCTACAGTACAGCAGCGCTCCGGCGTTGGAGATGGCACAATACTTCAATCGTTTCGGGGGTAATGATGTCTCAGTGTGTGATCTCACTAAAGCTCTGCAAATGGTGCATGCATGCTTTTTAATGTCAATAAAGGGACGATGTTCCAGCGTCTACACAACCACGGCCTTTAGAGAGATAAGTTTGATTTTAAAAAGGGAACACATCACAACTGCAGTTTAACTTTGAGCCCAGTCACATGCACTTGCATAGAGTAATTGCTGCAGGTGATTTTATTCATATTTTACATCTGTAATCTATGTTTTTTGTTGTTGTCAGGTCAGTCTGACTTTTGCATTTTCTGCAAGTTACTTTCCTGGCGCTTTCCTCTCACATGCAGCAGGAAGCAGGCTGAAACCGTAGACGCCACGCAGCTGCAGCGTGGCGGAGACACGCGCGTCCCACAGCTGGCTCCAGCTCGCTAATCGTTCAATGTGCGAGCAGAAATAAAAATGATGGTGTGCACATGTGACACACACGCCACGCTGCAGATGTGAACATCACTGGGGTTGGAAATGGTATGGATTACAAAACCCTGCTGCTGCTGCAACACAGAGGAAACCACAACCAAAACACAAGAATAATGCACGTATGATCTAATAAGCGTTTTGTCTAGGGGTTTACAATTTAATTTGCTAATTCTTTTTGTCAGAAATTTTTTGCAGGTTTTTCTAATTACCTTACATGTTTCCGCGATTCCTTTCGCCTTCATCAGAGTCACAATGACGGGTCACACACACCATCTTGTGACTGATGAAGGCGAAAGGAATCACCGAAACATGTAAGGTAATTAAAAAACCTAAAAAAAAAAAAAAAAAAAAAAAAAAGCCAAAAGGAATTAGCAAATTAAATAATGCATGTAATCGATGTCGGGCTACACAGCTAAATGGCCGGTGCTGTTTTCAAATCTGCTGTCTAACAAAAACTAGCTCTCAATACAAAATACTTCACATGACACACTACACAGGACATACAATGTTTAAAATGGGATTTTCATCTGAAATATGCACTAACTGCAGCATAAAACAACCAGACACTTAACATCCACACCATTTGGTAACTGCAACCCTGTTCAGCAATTTTGGTCTGAGGTCACAAAGTCACTGTCAGATCTCTTGGGCTGCCACATCCCCTTATCTCCCTCGTCTGCTTACTTGGCGACACATCAAGAATAAATCTGACAAATTCAAACAATAAATGAATCCTTGTAGCCCTAACTATTTCCCAAAAACTATCATGATGAACTGGAAATACAAGAGAAAAATAAACATAACACAATGGGAAAACGTACACACCAGATTTGTCATCTGTCTTCATTTTTATTTATTTATTTTGACTTTCCATTTCTGTTTTTCCTGAGAACCAATCGCCCTCTTTCCATTGATGCTCTATCCAAATTTCCATTTGGCGCACACATTACATTCAATAAAAAAAGGGAAAAAGAAAGAAAAAGAGACTGGGAAAAAAAAAAACTAGCTCTGGTCATCACCTACTGATGCTGATCCGAGGTGGGTAGTAACGAGTTACATTTACTCTGTTACATTTACTTGAGTAAGTTTTTCGAAATTTGGTATTTTTAGGAGTAGTTTTGAATCACTATACTTTTTACTTTTACTTGAGTAGATTTGTGAAGAAGAAACTGTTACTCTTACTCCGCTACATTAGGCTACGTTGAGCTGTTACTTTTCTTTTCTTTTTGTTTTTGCATGTTTTGTCACATTTACACAGACTCCAACACACACAGAGTTTCTATGAGTTCATGTTTGTTCTAGTTCTGCCTGGTTAAAAATGAAAAGTACAAAGGCTTGAAATTTTGTGCTACTTTTGTGCTTAATTTATTTTTCTATTCTGTTATTATTTTATTATTTATTGAAGTACTTGAATTTACTTTAAAATGATTTTAATTTAAGTAATTTTGTATTAAATTAAATGTATTATTTTATTGATTTAATTTGCCTGAAGATGATTATTTTGTACTTTTATCTGTTTGAATGGTTGTGTTAGAAAAATAAATCAGACGTTACTCAACAGTTAATCAGTACTTGAGTAGTTTTTTCACCAAGAACTTTTTTACTTTTACTCAAGTAATTATTTGGATGAATACTTTTTACTTCTACTTGAGTCATATTATTCTGAAGGAACAGTACTTTTACTTGAGTACAATATTTGGCTACTCTACCCAGCTCTGACGCTGATAACCTGATGGTGTCAGTTTGCTGTGCTGGGATGCTTTCAGATGGAACCATTTATCCCTGAAGACTGTTAATGGGATTTAGCTCAAGCTAAAAGCCTGTGACTTTGGGAAAATACTGTAAAACGTCTTCCTGGAGGTTGTTGACACCAGCGTTCTCCCTTGTTTTCAGCCTTTTCGGTGTCTTCCATGATCTGTGTGACCTCCATCTTGCCATCTATTGGTTGGCGACGACTCCCAAGTGGAACATCTCTACTATTAACCAAGTTGACGCTACAACTCCAACAAAAACCCTTTCTGTTTCTCCAGAGAAAGCTCTATCATGCTGATATCTGTCTAGACAGTGTTGCCTCGCTGTAACCGCTGTGGGGACAGAAAGCCATCAAGCATTCCAGCTGCTATTAGCTAATCTGCTAGCAGGCTCTCTGTGATGTTCGCTGAATAAGAGTGGAGTTCAGCGCCGGGTCACGGGTTCAGGAAATGCCCATTTCTCTACGGACTGATAACAGACGTTTGCAGCAAGGCGCAGATAATCGGGGCGTCTGGTGAGTGTCACGGCGGTCTGGCGGCGACACTGATGGCTCTATGGTGATGTGAGGGCCCCTGTTCCTCCGAGGGCCCCGCGCTGGGCGGCCGTCCAGAGAGAGACCAGCCCACACAGAGAAATGAGCATTCATGACAGACCCAAAACATTTCATTCTGGGTTTAATTAAGTTACTGTCTGTGGTGCAAAAACATTCAGTAATTCATGACAATTAAAGCTGGAAAATATTCCAAGTGTTTTGTTTTTTATGACCACGATGACACTTGGGTGTGAGAATGTCTCGGTTCAAAACCATCATCGGCTTCTCAACAGAAGAGACACAAGAAAATAAGCTCATTTATGCTTCATCTTTCAACCAACAGCGTTAAAAGATGCATAGTGAGCTTCAGCAGTTGCACACAAAAAGGGGGAAAGGAGACAGGTATGGACATGCAATCAGCTTAATAATAGTGATAAAACACTCAGAAGGTTAATCCATCTCTTATCCCCGGCCCCCCTGACACAATGTTGGGTCAAATTGGTCTTTTTTTTCATTATGCACTTCAAGAAAAAGGTCGAAATGTCGAGAAAAAAGTCAAAATTTCGAGAAAAAAGTCGAAATGTTGAGAAAAAAGTTGAAATGTCGAGATTAAAAAGGAAAGGAAAAAGGAAGAAAAAAAGGAAAAAAAGAAGAAAAAGAAGAAGAAAAAAAAGGAGAAAAAAAAACGAAAAAAGAAGGAAAAAAAAGGTCAAACATTTTTGAAAAAGCTCCAGGAGCCACTAGCGCGGCGCTAAAGAGCTGCATGCGGCTCTAGAGCCGCGGGTTGCCGACCCCTGGCCTTGATAATATTACCGGTACTGTATATGTTTCACCAATGCATGTTGCTGAAATAGCATAATTTTTAAACGTTTAACCCATTTTAAAACACGTATTGCCATACATGCACACCACTCCGTTCAAGCATAACTCTAAAAATCAGCCTTGAACCAAAGTCTGCTACTAATACTGATACTAGGATGTCCATTAAACCCCCCACCTAATGAAACTCCTCACCTGCTGCACCCAACATTGCTTTATTCTTTTCAAACTTTCCCCTTTCGGAAGGACTTTGGTATTTTCTGATTCTTTTTTTACATCCTTTTGTCCACCCCAGGAGGTGGGAACATGAGGGGATAAAATGTTACGCCTTTTCCGGAAAGCAGCTCTTAGGTACAGGCTCTGAGACTGGGAGAAAGGGGGGCAAAGCACCGTGAAGAAAAGCCAGTAAGTAAGGGGGCGTAGGAAATCCTGTGATACACTTTGGAGAGATGTCTTTATTGCTGTCGCCGTAACAACCACTTTTAGGGGGCGGAGTCTGAAACTCGTCTCCATTAAACTCCCTTCTTCCACAGGCCCAATCCTTGTAGAAAATGGTTTTGAAAGTGGTTGAAGTTGGGGAAACTTGGTACCATATTTTCCACACCATAAGGCGAATCGTATTATAAGGCGCACCTTCAATAAATGGCATATTTTAAAACCCCTTATAAGGCACACTGCATTATAAGGCGCACAGAATATACGGTAAGATACCGTACTATAGTGGCTGGGGTTGAGTTACGCATCTACCTGATGGAGCTGCGCTACAGGAAATGCTACAGCAAATGCAAAAAAAAAAAAAAAAAGAAAAAAAACATGTACTGTAAGTCAATCTTTATTAACAAAATAAAAACCAGCTTTCTGAAAACTTATTTCACTCCCAAAACAAATGCGAGTCAGAGTCGCTGTTGTCTTGAACGTCGATTCCTGCAAGTTTTAGCGCCGTTACTTCGGCGACACCAACTACAGTACTAGGGCTGAACGATATACCGTTATCGTATCTATATCGAGATATGAACATTCAAGACATTAATAACGGAAAAGCAACGATATAAACGATATATGTCCGCTCGCCCTGCTTGTACAGCTCGAGCAGTCTCCATAAACATTACTTTTAAGATTGCTCTTGAACGCACCACTACGGCCAGCCAACCACAAAGCTTATTTCATGTTTGCTGTTGATCGACAGCTGAAGCCAACCAATGACAAACATAGGAGGGAGGGAGACGTAGACTGAGCGAGACGCACACAGCCACACACACAGGAGAGCGGAGAAGAGCGGAGAAATCGAAACGGAAGAATAGAGACATGAGTGCGGAGGAAAATGCGGCCGGTGGCGGTGCAGAATCTAATTTTGTGCCAAAACATAAATCATCCTCCATTATTTGGAGGTATTTTGGATTTAGAAAGGATGATGTCGACCAGAGCGAGGTGTTGTGCAAGTCGTGCTTGGTGAAAATTGCGACGTGTATTTCGCGGCCATCCGTTTTTAGTTTTGAAATGACAAAATAAAAATAGAGAAATAAACCAAAATAATCCGTTCCCCATCTTTTGTTTTGATAATAAAAAATTCATTGATGTGTTTGAAAATCGAAATTGGGAATTAAAACAGCGAGTGGAAAATTCTTTTCTCTATTTCCTATTCGTTTACTGAAAACAAGGATTGGACAAATGGGGGGATTGCACGTGCGCAGTAATAAATTAAGAAAGTTGTTTCTGGTTCTTTTGTTCATCAGATTGAAAGTTAAAATTTTTAGATATTTAATTGTTGAAACAGAAAATAAATCAAATATGAAACCTGAGAGTGAAACATGAGTTTAATCTGTAATCTGTCTTCACTCCGTCATGAAACTGCAGTGATTGTTGTGACAGTCCGTTCAGCTGCAGCGTCCAATCCATAATCAATAACATGTACTGAACTCTAACTCTAACTGCATTGGTTATTTATCGTTAAAGCGGAGCTACAGTAAAATATTTTGATTATTATTTATTATTGAGTGACTTTATGTTAATGTTGATGACTGGCAGTGAGTTCTAATCAATAAAACTGCACTCTTTTGATTTCTGATGTTTTTATTTTTCTGAAAAATGCTTGGTTTTTTCACCGAACCGAAGTCATATCGTATCGTATCGATATCGAGATATCTGGCATGAATATCGAGATATGAAATTTTGTCCATATCGTTCAGCCCTATACAGTACCCAAAATCCCCCTGACTACAGTAACAGAAATTACTGTAATAATCATATATAAGGTGCACTGCCAGTTTTTGAGAAAATTAAAGGCTTTTAGGTGCGCCTTATAATGCGGAAAATACAGTAAATCCATTCTAATCCGAGTCTGTGACCTGCAGAAGTCACCAACTCGGTGAATGAGACGTTTTAAAACCTGGTCACCACGATGAAAACCAGAGAACTGTTATGTTCAATTACAGTTGAGTCCATCCATCTGCAAACCAAGTGAATGTAACTCTTATTGGTGGTGGAAACACGACCGGTGCGAACCAGCAACCCTCACTGGAGAGCAGGGACAGCAGAAAAAAGAAAGAGAGATCACAAGGTAGAAATGGAAAAGCAATAAGCACCAAGAAGATGAAGGGAAAGTGACAGTTCAATGCATTCGTCAGCATCCAACCCCTGTGCAGCCATCGCTTCTTCCCATCTCTATAAACATTATGCAAATGCCTGCGCTGCTGTGCAGGGCGCCGTAATGTGATGTTGGCTGTAACAGAAAGCAGTAATCATGTTTAAGGAGAATGGGAGGAGAAATCAAACAAGGGTATTTATTATCCGTCGATCCCTAATCCGATAAGCTGTCATCACTTCACTCTGCAGCGATGCCTTCAAAAAACGAGGAGGGGGGGAACTCCCTGCTACAAAGGAAAGAGAGAGAGAGAGACAAATTCTGACTGAATTCCCTCAGTCTCTCTGTCGCGTTGGTGAACCCACAAATCTGGATTTAGCCTTGTTATTGTGTCTGTCTAGTTGTGGGTAATTAAATGTAGCTGATAATTTGATCTTTTTGTCTTCAGTCTTTTTGTTCTTTTCTCAAAGCCGCTGTGGGAGATTACACTGGTGTGTGTGTGTGTGTGTGTGTGTGCTTGTGATGCCGTAAATGGCTTCAACCAGACGTCTTCCAATTAGAAGGTTAAACAAAGGAACGTGTTGAAGAGCCAATCTATCTCGGAGGAGATAAAAGACACGGAGAGGGAGCCGCAGACTGACCCCGGCGCGCACACGAATCATAAATACCAGCGACTACACTGTCAGATTTGCCCTCTTTGTGTTGGGAATGATTTTATTGCCACCTTCTCCCAGATTTTACAGGAGCTTCGCATAACTATGGATATCGGGGATAACGCCGCGCTGCATTGTAAAGTTTTTTTTAAAGCCAAATTGTTCCTAAGCAGCGCGTGTTCTGGTCGTTACCACGGCCGTCTGGGTTTCTCTCTCTAATTGACCGACCGCTATGGAAACGTAGTTCCTACGAGCAACCATCTGAGACCGCGGCACGGTCTGCGTAACCAGGCAGTGGGAAGGGATGAGGGAACGGAGGGAACGGGGTGAGACACCAACAGGAAGCAATCAATCACACGTCCATCTCAGAGCCCATCTCATCCTCCCTTTCTTTCTTTATTAAACTTCCTCTGCCGTGACCTTTCAACTCCTGTCCCGAGCATGCTGGGAGCTCCCGACGAGGAGCCTTTTGAACTGGATCTAAGACGCTTTTAAAGCTCGTTGATGGCACCTGGAGTTCCTTTTCCTTGTTGTTCAAGACATTTTATCTTCCTCAGCTGAGGATGTCTCACCTCAGCCCAAAAGAACCAAGAGAAATGAATCGATTCAAGACTTTAAGGACAGTTCAAAGTCACACCCATTCACTTTGTGAAGATTATCCCATGAAATGAATCTGGTACCTGCTTTAAAAGGTACAGGATGTAAAGACCCAGTCACTGCAGGGTGGGGTGAGGGTTGGGCCTTATGCAACGATGCATGCATGGTCATCCAAGTGCTGCTATTTAAAACAACCAAGATGGCTGCAGAAATGCTAGTACAGTCACCCCTCGTTTTTCACTGGGATTACGTTCCCAAAAGAACCCGTGATAGGTGAAATCCGTGAAGTAGCAACCTTTATTTTTTTTTGTAATTATTATACAAGGCTTCAAATTGGGGAGATCAGCCCCGCCCCACCGTGACCCGATTAATTTGATTTGAACGGGAGAAAATGAAAAATGATTATGAAAAAAAACACAATAAGTACAGTAGGACAAATTGTGACTTGTGCGAATTTCACTGCTCTTCTGAGCCGCTGCATCCCGACTCTGTAGCGTCTTTTTCTCCTAAAGCCGCGGTGCAGGTGTGTTTTTTCGAGAGAAGAACATAGTTATGGGTCGTTGTTGTCGCTCTTTTTTCTTCGGAGCAAAAAGATTCTTATAAACCGACATGCCACCATGGATTATATCTGAGACTGTAATGAACGTTTCATCAAAGGGTCCCGGTCTTGAGCTGCTGCTGAAGCTCATTGGCCGTTCTCAGCTTGTTGCTAAGCGACCAACGTTATTGACACAGGAAGTGAAGAAGCAGAGAGACTGTTTAGCCAATCAGAATGCAGAACACGGTGCACAATGAAAATCCGTGAAGCAGCGAGACGTGAAAGATGAACCGCGTTATAGCCAGGGATTACTGTAACACCATGGGTTGGCAAGTTATTACTGCAAAACCCACTGCAGTCACTCAGCACCATTCCTATTCCAACCATCTTGGATGTCTTTTGTTGATGGAAGCCCGACTGTTGCTACGTCGTGTTCGGTTTCTCTGATTGGTTTTGCCCATCCAGTGGTTCCAGAGGCAGTTTCTTCCATGTCCCTTGGTCCAGCTCCCAGGAAAGTACTTATTTGTATTAAAAAGGAATGCAATTAGGACAAACGGGCCATCTTATACCCCTACCACATCAAATAAGTGCTTGACGGTTGGGCATCTTTCAGCAGATGTGATCAGCACTCATCGAAGCAACATGGAAGGACAAACTGGTCCAAAAGGAAGCAGCTCTCGCTCTAAACCCAGTGCAAAAATACTTGTGTCAAAATACTTGAACTCTTGCTCGGAGCACTGACGTCATCCCCATCTACCACGTTCCTGCCAAAAGCTCTGCTACTGGGAGCCAGACCTTATCAACGGCAGTAAACAGAGCTAATTTCAGAAACAGTGCACCAAACCGCACTAACACAACTTTGGGCTGAATGTGGGCAAATCTTTCCACCCAAGACCTGGGGATTATGAGCCCTGGAACCGGGGGGGGCGCGAGGGGGCTGTCATTCAGGTTAAAGCCCAGTAGATTGAGTGAGGTATACACAATCACAAATAGCTTTGATGCCGGGTTATCCGCGTACATTTGGATGTGAGATATGCCCGGGAGCTCAGAAAAGCGCAAATTCGAAAAAGTTTTCATGCCAGTACTTTTCCCAAAAGCTGTTATCCCTCCATCTTCACGCATCTGTCTACTTTGATTCCTCGCTTCATATTCTGGCAGCATTCTGACAGATAGAGGAACGGAGACAAGGAGAGAGAGAGAGGAAGAGTGATGGTGGACTTCTGGCTGGAACGAAGGCTGTGTGGACAGATGCAGGGTAATGGTGAAGGCTGCAGCATCCCCCCCCTTCCTCCACAGCTTTTCACCATCAAACTCAGCCACTTTATTCTGCTCTTTGTATACCTCAAAATGTAGATGTGCTGATTTTATGATGCTCAAACCAATATAAATCATCTAAAAAGAACAGTTTGTGGGTATATGCATGCGTTTATAGACTGTGTTTATATCCGCTGAGGTGAATGCATAGCTCTGTGCAAACAGCTAATCATTTAAACAAGAAAAAAAACAACTATAGAGATCATTCATATATTTTAGGAATAAGCCCATTTTCTTAAAGCAGCACAATGTAACTTTCAGCTTTTGTTGAGTTTGGCGACTCCTTTGGACAAAAGCGGTACTGCTTTACCAGTAGTGTGGCAGGGTTCCTACCATCCACCTCAAAGTTACATAGTGCCAATGAAGGTGATACAGACCCCCCCAGACCATGACAGAGGTGTCATTAAACCTGTTGGAAGTTGATGTACCATCACAATGACCCTGGAAATATTATATTAAGGTGGAAAAGTTACATTGTGCTGCTTTAATGTGCTAGTGTTTCTTGTTCCCATCCTCCCATGCCTTACTGTCTGCTCATCTGGGCAGCCTAAACAGAGATGCCCAATCGTCCCCTTCTAACATTTCTGGGAGGAGACTGGTGCAGTTCAAGGCTAAGCATCCATGCTGCAAACTACTATAGTGACACCTGGAGACTACGGCTAGATGATGCCAAGTGCATCTGTGAAAGCAAAGATTGAAGTCTGAGGCCACCAAACCGGAAACGGTGAAACGGTGATGAACAGAATGGGTGACAAAAGTGCAGCCCTGGTGGAGTCCAACTCCCATCCGAGATTAATCTAACCTCCTATAGCCCTTTTCCACCAAACCGGTTCCAGGACTGGTGCTGGTTCAATTCAATTCAATTTTATTTATATAGCGTCTAATACAACAAAAGTTGTCTCTAGACGCTTTCCAGAGACCCATACCCAGAACATTTATTACATAAACAGTTATTACATAAACAATGGCAGGTAAAAACTCCCCTAGTGGGAGAAAAACCTTAAGCCAAACAGTGGCAAGGAAAAACTCCCCTTTAGGAGGGAAGAAACCTTGAGCAGGACCAGGCTCATAAGGGGGGACCCTCCTGCCGAAGACCAGACTGGGGGTCGGGGACGTCAACAGCACAGCAGGCAGGTGGAAGCAGCAACGGGATGACCAGGGGTGGGGACCGCAGGCCAGCACGCAGCTCCCGAAGCTCCGGCCCAATCATCAAGTCCCAGGTTGGGGTGCAGGGTCGGGGAAAGGTTGAGAAGGGGCAGGGCCATGGTTCACAACACATTCAACTTGCGAACCAGTTGAGAACCGGTTCGCTTTTCCATAGCTCAGGGCTCTAAGGGGAGCCACGCCATTATGTCATTGCAAACATCAGTTACGTTGCTGCATTTGCATGAAAGTTGCAGCAACAACAAGGTATCTGCTCTAATAGGACTCCTTGTAGCACCTCCATGGACACATCTCTAAAATACAGGTTGTCTCCTCCTCAGACCCATGATGCTTTGCTGAATCCAGATTAATTCTTATTTGAAAATGTCTCCGTCTCCCGGTCTTGCTATTGCCAAAGAGTTGGTGCTACCCCGGCTTTTCTGAACCAGTTCTTTGTCAGTGGAAACAGAAAGCCAGAAAGTTCCAGCCTGGAACTGGTTTGGTGGAAAAGGGCTAGTACTGGCCCTGCGGACCAAATGCTTGCTCCATATGTGCATGGCATGAATGCGATGGAACTTTGCAGATAGCAACAGCTTGTCTTTCCTTGATTGTATGCACTAGCTGGGACCCCAGTGCCTAGCTGATCCACTCTCCTGCCCACTGGTTTTAAGGTGGGACACCAATGAGGTCACTCAAAGTTCATCGGTAGGCCCCTCAGGCAAATCTATAGTCTTGTAATTTCACTACTTTTTATCTCATCGTCCAAATGTTTTTGAGGCCACAGAGGCTGGAAAGTGTGCGCCTGCATGCATGAACGGAAAATGTAGGATAGAGAGCATCATGCAACAAGATCTTATGACTTTATCCCTAAGATAACAGGAGCTTGTTGCTTTCTCAGTATATCATAGAGCTCCAGTTATTGAACAAAATGCCCTGCGGAAAGCCCTCATTTCCAACAATGCAATGAAGTCATACGTGGGGGGGGTCTGCGGTCAGCAGCTGTGTGGTCCACTGACCCGGTGAGGAGGCTCATAGTTTCATTTACCTCTGGTGTGAATGCTGCATTGATTAAATGTCAGAATATGAGGTCAGAGGAGGAAATGACAACACATTTGAACGATGAATGATACTTTCTTTTCTAGTCTTACTGCCAAACAAGTTCATATTTAACTTTATGTTGTACACATGTTCAACTGTCCTTTGGTGCAAATATTTCAAATGAACCAATAGTAGCAGCTCAGTGCGTTTAGGTTAGTAGATATGGTCAAACTGAGCACCGGGATGAGGCGGTGATTTAGGTGACTGAGCTTGTCAGACGTTGATGCCAGACATGCCTCAGTATTTCAGAAATTGCTGATCTCCTGGGCTTTGCAGCCGCTACCTCCAGCCTGTACAGAGAAAGGTCAGGTCTGAAAATGACATGACAACATTGTCAAAGCATCGATCCATCAATGCATCAATGTGCAAGCTTCTGGTGGGGGTAAAAATGGAGTGGAGGACGTGCTTCAGGGACTTCACCGTCAGCTGAGCATCATTCAAACACAACAGGATACCTGATTAATGTTGCCGACCAAGTCCATCGTTTTATCAACACTGATGGATCTCTATGGGACATAATCCTGAACAGACTCTCATCCCATCGTAGGGCTGGGCGATATGGACCAAAAGTCATATCTCGATATTTTCTAGCTAAATGGCGATACTCGATATATATCGATATTTTTTCTGTGCCATAATTGGGGTTTCCCCCAAAGCATTATAGCATAGCATCTCTGTTAGCTTCATTTTTTTTTCTGAGGCAAACCCTTAAAAAAACAGTCAGTTTTAATACAAAGCCTCGTGCCAAATGTCACACAGGTACCTTTATTAACAGAGGTCTGCACAATATCAAAATGTATAAAACAAATGAAATAAAAATAAACTGCCTGCATATATAGAATAAAAATGTTTCTTGAATAAAATAAAACAAATATCCCTTTCCTGCATAACAATTAAATTAAAATACACTGTGCAATTAATACAATGTAGACAGTAACAGGCAGACTTTTCCACTGAGGTTGACAGTTGTGCAAATAACAAAACATTTGTGCAAATCTCAAATAAAACATTCAAGTCAATTTGTCACAAAATAAGCTATATCAAAATCATATGTATATATTTTTTTTTAAATCGATATAAACGATATTGTCTCGTACCATATCGCGTTTGAAAATATATCGATATATATTAAAATCTCGATATATCGCCCAGCCCTATCCCATCGTCACAATCCTCTCAAACTAGTTTCTTGAACATGACAATAAGGTTTCTCTATTCAAACGGCGTAAACAATAACCAGATCGCAATCTGACAAAAGTAAAAGCGAGTGCAACCCAGAACCGCCTATTTGCGCCAAGGAAAAAGGCGGTGAGTCCGTCTTCAGATTTATCCTCATCATCATGGACCAGAATTCAGTTCCACATTCATATTGATCAAGCACCACAGTCGTCTTTTTACTTTGATCACAACTCGGAAGCTTTGGCCTCGCCCTCCCACTGCTCCCCGCTCACTCTGCTGTTATGGATTACGCTCCCTAACCAATCACGCACATCGTTGCCAGTCAGGAGGATATTTTCTTTTTTAATTGACTCACGTCTGAGGCAGATGGGTCTGACCTCACGTAGAGGGAGATGCACGGGCTGAGTTGAGCAGAGTTTGGAGTTTACAGAGCCAGAAAGTCAGTTTGGGGGGTTGGGGGAGTCCCTGGAAGCTCAGTCAAAAATTTTATTTATTGCTTAATCAATTATGCAAATCTTTAAAATGACAGCTAGACAGCCCATAAATTGGATATATGACATTTTAATGTCATATATCCTTTGATATATATCCATATAACCTTTGAAAGTCAGTTTTATTTAAAGACAATGGAGCATTGCCTTTAAATAAAGCTGATAAGTAGTGATGCACTGAATGTTCGGTAACTGAAATTGTTCGGCCGAAAATAGCAAAAAAAAACCTTTCGGTGTTCGGTGGAATAAGCGGGGAAAAAAACGAACAATAAATAACGGCATGTTGAGATGACGCAAAAGAAGTGGATAAAACAAAATAAAGAAAAAGAAAATCAATCCCTTTCCCATATTAATACTTGTATGGGAAAGGGATTGATTTTCTTTTTCTTTATTTTGTTTTATCCTCTTCTTTTTCACTTTTTTTACAATGCACTTTAAGGCACTAAATGCATTTTTTTTTTTTTTAAGATCTATTTTTCAGCAGTCAGTTATGGGCCTAATGTAAGCTCAAAGATGGCCAAAAAAATTATTTTGCTAATTTATTTATTTTAAGTTATTGTGCCTTGTTGGTATAATGTCTGCTGGAATATCTAAAACAAAATGCTGGGAAATTAAAAAATGTTCAGTTCATGTTCAAAAAATATTTCTACCTTGAAATTTTGTAAAAGATTGTTTTCTTTCATTTCGGTGCATCACTACTGATAAGAAATCTGTAATTTCTAAAAAGACACATATTTTTGGCATCTGGAGGATTTAAACCATGTTGACTTCCAACGTAAACTATGACCGAATTTCATTTTTAGTATATTAACCCATTTTACATCATCGCTCAGAAGCCAGGGTGAGGTTCATCCTCTTGTTTGTTTACAACCCGTCTATACTAATTCTTTATTTCCACTTCTCTCGCTGATTGAACTGCACTTCAGCTCACAAACACAGTTATCGGGTCACTATAGTTCAACTATGGACCGTATTGGTCTTATGAAAGTATAACTGGTCAAACATGGCTAAACTGCTCAGTGTGATTAAAAAAAAAAAACCCCAACAAAGATCCAACTATTCACCGTTTCAAACGTCACATGATCCTGTAATGGCTATTGCTCTCCACAGACAATCCATCCCATTATTCAATCCATTATCTGTGTCCTCTAATCTCCCATTCAGTCATCTCTGGCGCATTGTAATCTGGTGTAATCTGATGGATTAACTTCACCGCTCGGGCTCATGGGATGATGGTTCTGGTCCACGGCTGTGGTCGGAGCTGCAGCTGCTCGTCCCGGCTCCCTGCCTGCTGTTTGTGTACAGTACACGTGTTACAACGGGAGAAAAGACAACTGCACACAGATGTAGAGACGACGATTAAGTCCTCAGACATATGAGGGAGACGGAAAATATCTCTGCCTAAAGTTAACAAAAACAAATATAACTGAGGGGGAAATAAATCCGTCTAAAGCCGTCTTAAAAAGCAAAAAAAGGAAGCAACTAGGTTAACCGAAGTCAGACTGCTGTTAAACTTTGCAATTCAACAGTACAGTCTAAAGTAAAGGGTACAAATACTGTGTTACTGTACTTAAGTAGAGTTTTCAAGTCTCTGTTTATTTTTACGAGGACTTTATGATGACTTAACAGTTTTACTCCCTACATTTAAAAATAAAAACACAAAAATGTGTACTTTCTACTCCTTAAAATGATAAAAAAATGACTTTTTCCATCTTCCATGGATAAGGGACATGACATTTATAGACGTAACTCGCTGTGGGTGGAGTGAGTGTACGGGTCATGATGGATGGAAACCTTCCAGCGGGACATGGAGGAAGAAAGGGATCATGGGAGAATCATGGAGTCCGGACACGAGGCAGCAGAATCAGGGAAGCAAGACGACGTTTACGGCTCCGAGAACGATTCATAGCAAATGTAACGGGTCTCGTACCAACCGAAAACCCACGACCTTCTGGTCTCGCCGTCTATTCTGGGAAAAAAAAGTGTATTTTCACTTGTTCTTAGCTTTTCTTTAGATCATCATATTGAAGTCGCCTCAACTTTGTCAACGCCACGGGATTTCTGGTCGGAGATTTTGTTCCCTGCACCAACAATGTGCAGACTGTTGAAAAATGGCCTGATTTGTGCCAGATTTTTTCCCATAACAAATTTCATTCTCATGTCATTCTCGTACTTTTACTTGGACAAAAAGGCAGTGAATCAATAATACTGCTTTTATTCTATGATAGCGCTTTTATTTGTACTGAATTCGTTGCATGGCTATTATGGGTATTACATACGTTTTTGAATATCAAACCACCTTCCACCCAAAGATCCAGATATTTGATGTGATCTATGAGATGATTCAATCTTGTTTTCTTTAAAAGAAAACAAAAAGACTTAAAAAAAGACAATCCACTAGATCAGGGATCAGCAACCCGCGGCTCTAGAGACGCATGTGGCTCTTTAGCGCCGCCCTAGTGGCTCCTGGAGCTTTTTCAAAAATGTTTGACAATTTTTTTCATTTTTTTCTTCTTTTTTTCTTTTTTTTCCTCTTTTTTCTTCTTTTCTTTTTTCCTTCTTTTTTCCTTTCCTTTTTAATCTCGAAATTTTGACTTTTTTCTCAACATTTTGTCTTTTTCCTCAACATTTCGACTTTTTTCTCACGATTGTACTTCAAGATTAATCTCGACATTTTGACTTTTTTTCTCAACATTGACTTTTTTCAGGAAATGTTGACTTTTTTCTCGACATTACGACTTTTTTCTCAACATTTCGACTTTTTTCTCGACATTTCAACTTTTTTCTCAACATTTCGACTTTTTTCTCGAAGTGCATAATGAAAAAAACAATCTTCCCCCAGTTATTACTAATATAGATACATGCAGCATGTGTTGCCTTCATTTTAAGACTTAATTTTTTGCAGCTCCAGACATATTTGTTTTTTGTGTTTTTGGTCCAATATGGCTCTTTCAACATTTTGGGTTGCGACCCCTGCACCAGATGCTTGTGATTGTACATGTGGCCTTATTGAGCAACATTATTTAAAGTGATCCTGAGAGAACAGACCCTTTCCATCGGTGTCTCCGGTGTCGTCGGCGTCCACTTCTCCCTCTTATCAGCTCATATCTATTCTCCTCTATCCTCCTCCGCCGCCGTCGTCGCCCTTTTTCCTCGGCCCTTTATTCTCGGCATTTCTCTCCCATCACTGCTCTCTGCAACTCATCTCTCTCCTTCCATTCCCCCTCTCTTCATGTTATTCTCGTCTTCTATTGTCCCCTTCGTATGACTCGAACATCAGGCAGCCTGCCAAGTCGCTGCACACTTCAATTAGAGGAGAAACCTCTCTCTCTCACACACACACACACACACACACACCACGACGGCTGCCTGTCTCGCAGCCCAACACTTTGTACACTTCCTAGGAAAAAAAAAAAAAGGCCACAAAGCCTGAGAGTGCGCGCTCAGGGCCAGCACTTGGAGCGTGTCCTCGAGTGTGACTTTGATATCAGTCTTGGTAATCTAAGTCACTCTCTTCAAATACAATGGAAGCAAACGCACGCACGCACACACACACACACACACGCACACCAGATGGCTCAACAACACCGGCTCTTTGTCCTTCCTCTTTCTCTCACTCAACATTTTTTAAATTTGCTCTTTGTCTGTCCGCTCACTTGACCGTCTGTCCATCACGTCGTCTCTCGGTTGCTGCACCTTCCTGAGAGCGGCTCGGTTACTCGCGCCGCTTTCTCAGCCGAGGACCGCCATCCTCTAAATATAATGTGGATTATTCACACATCAGATCCTTTTACAGCGACCGTAAGCAGATTTGAGGAAAGGATGGGGGGGAAAGACGATTGAGGGGATGGAAATTAAGAGATGTAGCAGAGACCGGAGCGGGGAGGCCGGGGCGGCGTGGACGGACCCCACACGGAGAGGCCCAGCTGGCCGGCAGGTTGGATATGGCGATCTCCCGCCGCGAGCACCGCGCTAATCCAGCACTCCAACGTGACACTAATAACTGATTAGTGTTTGGTAAATTAGAGACTGGATGCTGGACTTCATACAGCTCACAGAACCAGGAATGTTGGTTCAAACTTGGGCATTTTATTCTGATATGAAGGAGATTTATGATTATCCATATTTAGAAATGGAAAGAAAATAAAGGAACCTGCCTCTCTTCAAACTATAAAAAGGATGAAATCCCAATTAGTGTCACTGCAAACATCTGTAAGGGACAGTCCCCTGATAAAAAAGTACAATCTGTTCTTGATGCTGTACTTTTTTTCTTCTTCTGAGCACCGAGTGCTTTTATTTTGTGTGAGTTTAACCACTTTGAGCTTTAAAGCGATGCAAACTCCCATTAGTCTGATCAGCTACATAAAAGTTCACAAAGTTCCCGCTCCTATTTGGTTATTTTCACCGGTACTTGCCCAACCAATCACAGCAGAGCTTCGTGTGATGACTGTACAGAAGTATCCAAGAGTCAGGAAGCTTTATTTGTCCTGCGTCAAATTACTGTGCAACAGTTGCAGTACAAAGGTGGTAAAGTAATACAGGAAGAGTAAAGATAAAATAGCAGTTTGTAAGCTAAAATAAAAGGTAAATAATAGAATAAATAATTACCATAGGTCAACATCTGGGATGGGTTTTTCTTGATTCTAGTCTGGGCGATGCTCTGCCACCAGAGTGTTTTTTTATGTCTTATTAGTACCGGTAGTATCCAGAGGCAGTTTTTTCTGAAACCACCGGTACTACCCCCTAGAAAAACAGTCAAATCCGAAGGAGCTGTCTCAAATTGGACAATAATCAGGATGGCAGGTCAGGGCAGACGAGCAGAAGGGTGAAGGGTTCCTGGTTGGAGGGTTGTTCTGTGTGGAGGTTGCATGTTCTCCCCGTACCTGCACGGGTTCCCTCCAGGTACTCCCTCGTCCTCATACAGTCAGGCCAGACTTGATCATCAAATATGGCCAATAATTGCCCATTTGATACATTATCCAAGTTAAATATTACCACTGTTGTATTTTATTATTGGCATCTTAATAATAAAGAGACTGAAAAATGGATATGGATGGTCACTTAATCATGTCTGTAAAAAAGGACGAGGAGTCAGACCTTTGCTTAACGCTATATCTACATTTTAACTATCAAATCATATGGAATCAGACTGGATATTACACATACTGTGTGTATTTCAATATTGACAGCCCAACACAAGAATCTTTATCATCTATTGGCTTGACAAGAGAACCAATGGTTTGTTGTTGTGAGACAAATAAAAAACCAACCTGATGGGGAGCACATCTGAATTCCTTGAGTTATGTAAAGCACATTTGCCTCGAGACTTTGTAGGGGGGCGGTTTTGAGATGTATCAATCTAAGTAATTATATTAGGTACATTTTAAATTGACAAATGGATTAAAATGCAAGTTAAAAACTTTTGGGATCCTAGTTGATGTTGGCAAAAGGGAATTATTCATAATTCAGGCTTAAAAATATCTAAAAAAAAAATAAATAAACCACTTTCTTCTGTACTTGAGAGCATATTTTTAGGTGTTTCAAGTCACAAACAAACTAAAAACCTCTCACAAAAACACAAATCTTAGTTATTGAAACATCTAAATCAATGAGCTGTGCAGATATGGAGGAACTGTGACATCACAAACCCAACTGAGAACAGTGTTATCTAGCCATCCCATCTTTATCTCCACCTAATTTGACACCATTCACAATTAGCCATACCTCAGAAGTAAGTTGCGTAAATGAGAGGAAGTGTGGGGGCGGAGCTGAGCTGAGTGGTTGACTCCACCCCCTAAAACCTGCTGCAAAGACCAGAGCCGTAAAGACGGTGGGTGGAAAACGGGACTCTTGTGGCGCTCTGTGTGATATTCTCTCCAAAGTCTGTCAGACCTTTCGTTAAGAGTTCAGGAAACACGATCGACCTTTGAAGAAGGTCGCAATATCTCCCACCTTCACTAAGTAGCTTTTAATAGGAGAGGGATATGGAAGTGCTTAAAACTGCCCATTTCCCTGCACAACTCCCACGAATCACCACGTAAAAAGGGCCATCAGACTTCAGCCGAGCGTCTGCATGAGCGTGTGAATGTGTGCATGAGCGTGTGAATGTGTGCATGAGCGGCGGCATAAGAGTGTGTGCATTGTGCTGAGGGTCATTGTCCCTGATTGCAAAGGCCACTCGAGACATTAGATGTTCTCACCGCAATCACAATGTCCACGAGTGTCCGAATCAGAAATCAGGAGGCTTTTTGGAGAGCAGGCAATCAATATCATAAACAGCACCAGGGACAAAGCTCCATCCCTCACTCTCAACCTTCTCATATTCTATTTCATTATGTCTCCTTGACCCCGAGACGCTGGGAGAGACGGCATCCATCTCCCTCCCCGTCATCAACATGCCGGTGCCGAGCCGCAGCCTGGCAAGCCGGTTCTGAGCCGGGCTCAAATGATGATGGAAATCAAGGCAGGTACAATGACTCGGCAAAAGCTGCAGAACAATAAAGGATTGGTGATTTAGAGTAGCTTTGCACCAATGTCACCCCAAAAACCTGGAATAATTTCAGACCGACAGCGACGACGTTCTTCCTGAAAGTGAACGGATGTTTTCTGATTGGCTGAAACCTCGGATTGCTGCCAATGTTCAAACACATCAACGTGTTATCGGCTCTCAAATCCATCTTTACATCTCTGAGCCAGAATCAGATCCTGAACTTTAAAGTGGGAAGCAACAAAGATTCTCTGTTCGGTTAGTTTTATGCTCGTTAGCAGCTGTCGTGTACAGATTGTGTCATCTCCAGCTTCTCATCAATTTTTTTTGTAATCAACGATGTTAACTGGGGATAGATAGATGTGGGAGAAATAGAGAAGCTATATGATATTTCCGAATCTATAGTTGAGAAAAAAATACTTTTCTGACACCGAAACAGCACAGACTTCCAGGTCTCGGCTTCTTGTCTTCCACACACACAAAAAAAGAAACAAATAATTGGTCAAGATGACAAACTGCATCCAGTAAAAAACACTTCTTTGGAGAGATTTTGGAAAGAAAAGCAAAATGGTTGGTAAAAAAGAGAAAAAGATGAAAACTCCATTCTAATCTTTCTGCACAGTTGCAAACGCCTGGTTTGAAAACAACAGCTGAAGCTCGGCACACTTCCTGGGGAACGTGACCATGAAAGAAAACGGCTCTCTATGATGTCAAACGGCTAAAGTCAATGCCAACATGATGTGGAAGTAGTTTACTGATCTAGATCTAATGCCTAGGGATGGGCGGTATGGACTAAAAAAATGTATCACAATCATTTCTGGCATTTATCCCGATAAAAAAAAAGTACCAATTCAACTCCTTCCTTCCTTCCTTCCTTCCTTCCTTCCTTCCTTCCTTCCTTCCTTCCTTCCTTCCTTCCTTCCTTCCTTCCTTCCTTCCTTCCTTCCTTCCTTCCTTCCTTCCTTCCTTCCTTCTTCCTTCCTTCCTTCCTTCCTTCCTTCCTTCCTTCCTTCTTCCTTCCTTCCTTCCCTTCTTCCTTCCTTCCTTCCTTCCTTCCTTCCTTCCTTCCTTCCTTCCTTCCTTCCTTCCTTCCTTCCTTCCTTCCTTCCTTCCTTCCTTCCTTCCTTCTTCCTTCCTTCCTTCCTTCCTTCCTTCCTTCCTTCCTTCCTTCCTTCCTTCCTTCCTTCCTTCCTTCCTTCCTTCCTTCTTCCTTCCTTCCTTCCTTCCTTCCTTCCTTCCTTCCTTCCTTCCTTCCTTCCTTCCTTCCTTCCTTCCTTCCTTCCTTCCTTCCTTCCTTCCTTCCTTCCTTCCTTCCTTCCTTCCTTCCTTCCTTCCTTCCTTCCTTCCTTCCTTCCTTCCTTCCTTCCTTCCTTCCTTCCTTCCTTCCTTCCTTCCTTCCTTCCTTCCTTCCTTCCTTCCTTCCTTCCTTCCTTCCTCCTTCCTTCCTTCCTTCCTTCCTTCCTTCCTTCCTTCCTTCCTTCCTTCCTTCCTTCCTTCCTTCCTTCCTTCCTTCCTTCCTTCCTTCCTTCCTTCCTTCCTTCCTTCCTTCCTTCCTTCCTTCCTTCCTTCCTTCCTTCCTTCCTTCCTTCCTTCCTTCCTTCCTTCCTTCCTTCCTTCCTTCCTTCCTTCCTTCCTTCCTTCCTTCCTTCCTTCCTTCCTTCCTTCCTTCCTTCCTTCCTTCCTTCCTTCCTTCCTTCCTTCCTTCCTTCCTTCCTTCCTTCCTTCCTTCCTTCCTTCCTTCCTTCCTTCCTTCGACAAATTCTTACCGTGGGGAATTTTTTTGGCGGTTTATCATGAACGGTAAAATATTGCCCATTCCTACTAGGGCCATGTTTTACCTTTTTAAATTGGACAATATTTAAACATATAAAGCACTTTGTGCTACATATATGTATGAATAAATAAAGTTTGATTGATTTGTATCATCTTTAACAGGCCTATTGGAGAGAAAACTTGCAGAAATGCACACAAGGGGAAAGCCTCCCATGGGCCCGTCTCCTGGATGAATGGCTGATGAACATGATGCCACTGGTTCGGCCTGAAAGGGAAACCGCCACAAATGGCGTCTGATGGCGTCAGACGTGGCCGGTACCCAGTTTTCCCCCTCGCAGAGGACATCAGAGAATACACATCATTGTCGTGACGGACCCCATTGAGCGCGAAGTTTGCCATGTGTGGCTGATAAGACGACAGACGGGCCGTGTGTATGAATTAGTGTATGGGTGTGAGTTGGTGTATTAATGGCCGGACAGATGGGGCAGTCTAGAGGAACAGTTGATGAAGGCTTTATACTGCAGCTGCCCCTTTCTCTTCCTCTCTGCAGCAAACACAGACACAAAAAAAATCTTTCCTGGCACCGTCCGTGTGTGTGTGTGTGTGTGTGTGTGTGTGTGTGTGTGTGTGTGTGTGTGTGTGTGTGTGGCAGCTGCCCTGGCATCAGGTGGGCAGCTCCGATTCTGCATTAAGAAAGCACAGCTGCTGCAGAATGCAAACGCACATTACTTCCTACACCAAACACAACGCACACGGACGGAGGTGGGCTCTGCATGATCACACTGTCGGAGCGCGAGGTTCCCTATAATCTTAGGATCTCTAATTCCCCAGAAACCCATGCACGCTTTTGAACGAGTGCATGCAGGGGAATAGAAAAGTGTCTTTCTAAAATCTCATCACACACATACTCCGGTATCGTTTCCTGCCTGCGTCCTCTAATCAGATCCTGGAGTACACACGCCCTAGACGTGAAACGTAAACATGACGGAGACGAGCAAACAGCGACAGATTTCCTCGGTCTCTAATAAGACAGAAACACACATGAAACCGGCGGGCAGCATCTCTCCCTTGATGTTAACGCTGAGTGTAAGTCACGCTCAACTAGGGCTGGGCGATATGGACCAAAAGTCATATATCGATATTTTCTAGCTGAATGGCGATACTCGATATATATCGATATTTTTTCTGTGCCATAATTGGGGTTTCCCCCAAAGCATTATAGCATAGCATCTCTGTTAGCTTCATTTTTTCTGAGGCAAACCCTTAAAACAACAGTCAGTTTTAATACAAAGCCTCGTGCCAAATGTCTCCATTTATTAACAGAGGTCTGCACAATATCAAAATGTATAAAACAAATGAAATAAAAATAAACTGCCTGCCTGAATTATATATGTTATATGTTATTGCTGATGTGTTTGTACTTGTGTTTTAATCTTTTTTTACTAGGTACTATTACTATTATTTCTGGCAGGGGGACTGCCAACGTAAACTAGCCTTTTGGCTACAATTGGGTACATTTACATTTTATTTTATAAAATGTTTCTTAATGTACGTTGTCCCTCTCTAACAAATAAAAAATAAACTAAAAAAACTAAACCAGAAAAGTAAAAAACTGCATATATAGAATAAAAATGCTTCTTGAATAAAATAAAACAAATATCCCTTTCCTGCATAACAATTAAATTAAAATACACTGTGCAATTAATACAATGTAGACAGTAACAGGCAGACTTTTCCACTGAGGTTGACAGTTGTGCAAATAACAAAACATTTGTGCAAATCTCAAATAAAACATTCAAGTAAATTTGTCACAAAATAAGCTATATCAAAATCATAAAAAAAAAAAAAAAAAATTTAATAATCGATATAATCGATATTGTCTCGTACCATATCGCGTTTGAGAATATATCGATATCGAGGGCCGAAGAACATAACCTCCTATCTGCAAAATTGTCTGACTGGTGTTTTTCACTTTAGATGACATCACAAGGTGGGCTGCACTTATTAAGCCTCTCTGTACGTTATTTTCACCCATATGTATAGCGGTATCCTTAAAAAAAATAACTTTCTACAACAAAACAACACAGTTTTTTGTGTTTTCCCAAAAAAGTGAAATTTTCAGATAGGAAGTTATGTTCTTCGGCCCTCGATATATATCAAAATCTCGATATATCGCCCAGCCCTACGCTCAACCTGCCCAAACCAAACACACATCCATCACCGTAGCGCGCACAAACCCCCCCCCCCGACGTGCCAGTTGTTCTCCAGATGCGTGCCAGAGACACATGTCCAGCCGTGGGCCCCTGTATCTGTGCAGACACATGTTGTGATGTGAAGAGCTTTGCCAGCTCCAATCGGGCCACTGGCACCTGACACCGGTCATCAACACAACAGCTGTCCGCCCGCGTAGCTGGCCGCCGCCGAACTGCCACATACATGCGAACGTCTGTCCGTCTGGAGCCGTGGCCTCACATGCCCTGATGCTGGGTCTTCATGACGCGGGGCGGGAACCGCCGATAACCCGCGGGAAACCCGCAGCCGGTTATCGGCCTGGATTTCTGGGGGGTCGCGGGGGTTAACGCTGGGTTTTTCTCCGGTTACACATTTGTCTCCCCCCGGTCACAATGTGCCGCATTCATACTGCAGCCACATGTGGATGACATCATGAGGAGGGAAGCTCTTCCTGGAGGACGGACAAGAAGGCTGTTGGACACGTAGCGAAAATAAAAAAGCTCTGGAGTCCAGCAGGAACTGCATGTTTTCTTGTTTTTAAATAATCTGTATTCGCTGATCTTTATTTAAATCTCCCCGTCCTCTGATTTTACAGAAAACGTAGCATGAAGAAGTTAAACCACAATAAGCAAGAGACTGCATTTTCATTATAGATGCATTAGGCTGCAGTTTTCAAAGCAACAACTGACCTGCTGGTACCGAATCAGCACAGAATCTACTCAGAACTGTAATCACCTGCAGATACGAGCTGAATCAAGAATAAACGATAGCAGAGGCTGCAGGCTTTGTTTTTGGATTCTTAATGTTTTTTTGTTTTTGCCTCAAGGTTGTGCAATTTACTTTTAAATTATTTATAAATACTCATTAGTCATTATAGACTTTATGGACTCTCACTGTGGATGTTTCAGTATCCTAAACTTCCAAACAAGTACATTTCTTTGCAACTTTTGCAATAAAAAAAAGCGTGTACTGCCAATACCAGTCTGGACCAACATAAATCGGTCCGACTCCGGGCCCCGACTCCGGTCTCTTTGCTGTGTTCAGGCAAACCTCGTGCAGGGGTAAACCCTGGACAAGTCGCCATAAGCCGACCTTTATATGTAACACCTTAAGCCTGAGTTATGGTTCTGCTTCAAATCGACACCGTGCCTACGCCGTCACCGTGACGCCGTCGTGAACCTTCGGACTTCTCCGTCACTCCATTTCTCCACGGTGCAGTTCCCCCCGCGACCGCTAATTCGCAATCTTTTCCTGAATTGTTTATCCGACTTTTTCCGGTCACAGTGAATCAAAGAGATAAGGATAACTATTGTGCAAAAAAACAAAACCAAGAAAAATCACACACACACGAAGAAAAGAGCGCTGAAAGTTCACAACTGCTTCAAACCGGAAACCGGAAATGCGTTGCTACCAAGCGAACCAATCACAGCCCTCTCTGCCTGCATTTGGTCTGCGTCGCCTCGACGCGTAGTTACAATTTTTGGGAGGAGCACGTCAGTGACGGCGTCAGTGACGGCGTGTGGTCTGCGTCGACGCGTACCACACGCCGTAGGCACGGCGTTGTTTTGACACAGAACCATAACTCTTTACACAACGATATCAGCTGATCAACTGCTACAGTTAAAATAAACGATTGGCTCATCGTAGACCGTTATCTCGTGTCTGGACGCCCACACACCCGCGGTCCGGTCCTAGTTTGAACATGGTCAAGCATTGATTTAGCGCCAACTCTCCACTTTGACGTCAATAAACCCCGCTGCTCTCAGTGACAACAGAATAGTCTTTTTAATGACCCATAAGGCAACAGTTTGGCATTAGTCACTGAAAAAAACCCAGAGCATTGGCTATTCTCTTCTCCCATATTGATTTATTCAGAGAGCCCAAAGCACATCACTTTGCTCCACAATGGCAATGCCAATGCCAATGTCAGACACCACAAGGGTTGCGGGTGAATTAAAGCCTTCCTTTGGCTGATAAGTTTAGCTGTGCTCCGTCTTTTTGTCTCTTGACAAACACAAAGCCTTCCCACTTATCAAAGATCCATTAGCTCCCTAATACATCCATCCAGAGCTCCGTGCACATCAGCCCCTCCATTAATACTGTGCTGTGTTCCTCCGGAGGGACTGCTGGGATAATGCCCTGCTCAAGGACACGGGGGGTAATACATATGAAGTGATATCCCTCATGGGAGTTGAACCCACAACCACAATAGCACATTAGTCATGGCTGCCTCTAATGAGTGATGTAGAGCAGCATCCGACCAGCCTCTGTCCCTGTGGTTGCTGTCCTGATTCAGATCACACACAGAAAGACGACGACAACCGCTGCATCTCACCATCCTCAACGTACGCTGCACTGATGGAGGAGAAACATATTACTCTCTTAGCCTTCAGCATCCGCTCCATCTGTTCCTTCACGAAAGGCTGCCAAATAAAACTGAAGATGAGCAAAGCACGAGGCATATTTACGCATATTGTATTTCTTTTGCACACAGACTCCTGTTTAGGCTAAAACAGAAGGAAATTTACTGTAATCTCTCTGTCGTCGGCTTTGCATGATCTAAACCAGGGGTCAGCAACCCAAACTGTTGAAGGAGCCATATTGGACCAAAAACACAAAAAATAAATATGTCTGGAGCCGCAAAGAATGAAAGTCTTGTATAAGCCTTAGAATGAAGGCAAATGGCGAAATGTCGAGAAAAAAGTGGAAATGTTGAGAAAAAAGTGGAAATGTTGAGAAAAAAGTGGAAATGTCGAGAAAAAAGTGGAAATGTCGTGAAAGAAGTGGAAATGTCGTAAAAAAAAGTGGAAATGTCGAGAAAAAAGTGGAAATGTCGAGAAAAAAGTGGAAATGTCGTAAAAAAAAGTGGAAATGTCGAGAAAAAAGTGGAAATGTCGAGAAAAAAGTGGAAATGTCGTAAAAAAAAGTGGAAATGTCGTAAAAAAAGTGGAAATGTCGTAAAAAAAGTCGAAATGTCGTGAAAAAAGTCGAAATGTCGAGAAAAAAGTAAATTTCGAAATGTCGAGATTAAAAAAGGAAAAAGGAAAAGAAGAATAAAAAGAAAAAAAAGGTCAAACTTTTTTGAAAAAGCTCCAGGAGCCACTAGGGCGGCGCTAAAGAGCCGCATGCGGCTCTGGAGCCGCGGGTTTCCGATCCCTGATCTAGACAATGACTTTTGGCCTGTTATTAGCTTTGTTATTAAGGTATTAGGAGGTATTTTTGATGGGTTTGATCAATCACTGTATATCAAGACGTGCTTTGCTTTTAATGAACAGGTCAATAACACGTCACCAAATACTGCAAAAATTGAAGTTTAGTTTATGTAAATACTGTAAATATTCAAGCTTAGTTCATGTCTTCTTAATTACTGTGGACTGTTTATTTTTATTATTCTTTATTCTTCTATTTCTTTACCTGTATTTTGCAAGGTGGGTCAAACTGGACTGTAATTTCATTGTGCTGTATGTTGAACATCTGTTGAGCATCATCACAATAAAGCTTTGAAACTTTACCAATTCATCAAGAAGGAAAATAATTAACTTTTGAAAACTCCAGTTAGAGAGGCACAAAGCCTGAAAATAACATTGGAAAACTTTGATCATGTTAAATTCAGTCCACTAATACTTGTATGGTGGCAATTCACCACTAAGTCATCTCAAGACTGCAGGAAGTAAGTCGGTAAACTTTTATTTATGTAGCACCTTTCAAGCTACAAATCACAAATCGCTTCACAATAATAAGCGAGACAACGTAAAGTAAAAAATCTAAGCAAAAGCAAGATTAAAAAGATGCGTTTTTAGCTGCTTTTTGTTAGAGATAACAGCGTCAACAGATCTCCAGCTGAGAGGAAGGGGCTCCGGAGGGGGGGGGGCGCTGCTGCAAGGGCTCCGTCACCTTGAGTCTTCAGCCCAAACCAATCCCATGAATACGATCCAATTAAGTCTAAATTATAGTCCAATCAAGTCAAATCTATCGCGATTCATGCATAATTCAATTCCTTCCAATTGAGTCAAAATTCAGAATTCAAATCATGCCGTATCCTAAAAAAACGGCTAAGCTAAGGAACTCAACCAACTGCTGTTGCATGTATAGAGCATGTGTGTGCATAAAGAGAATGTATGTTTGTGTTAAAATACATGCATGTGGAAGGAGGACGTATACACCTGTATGTGAGAGCCAGAATTAACTGCGTCATGTACGGCCCCCTCATCGACTCCCCTGAAACCTCTCATCATTGCAGTAACAAGTACAAGGTGACGAAGAAAGGGGAAAAATAAAACCTCAAGTAAAATGAGAAATCTGCCTCGACTGGTTGGGGGTCTGACGTGATAGGTTCCCACTCCCATTCTACTCTTTGAAACTCGTAAGAACCACATGTAAGCTGCAGTCCGAGAGGGAAACTCTCTGTTGGGACGATTACCCTGGACAACCATTCTGGGAATAAAGGTTCAATTTCAAAGTAGATCCTTGTGTATTTTGTATGACAGAACATGAAACAATTGAACACTTATTCTTTTCTTCGGTCACAAAGCTTTTTTGGCAAGATGTTTATCGCTGGTTAAATAATGGGATCAACAACTCTTTGTTTAGCAGTTTTCAGGTCCTGATTTATATGGAAGGTCTGTCAAAGAAGGTATCCAAGATGGTGAACATAATTCTCATTATGGGAAAATATTATAAAAATAAATGGAAAAACAGCAAACCCTCCATAGTCTGTTTTAAAAATGAAATAAAAAAATGATATATCATCCATAAAAGGTACTATCAAAAGAAAATTAGTCTATACATGATTTATATGAAACCATGTCAAAGTCTCAACCATTATGATTATTTTATTTTTTATTTTATTTAATCTTAGAAGATTATCTTAGAAGACAAATGTATAGGTTTACATATTTGCTTATGTGTTGTGAGCTTGTAATGTTTCAGATGCAAGCTAATGTTTCCTCAAAGGAATTTTGTAAATTGAAATGTTAAATAAAGTTTATATAAAAAAACACACATTCTGGGAATAAAAACCCTCATGAAATGGGTCTGGTACGCGTCCTGTTCACTGGTGCAATGACCAAAGAGCCACCATTCAAAACAACAAAGATGACTGCAGGATTGATAGTGACACTAACAGCACTGACAGGACTGAGTGATGTCATCAGGCAGCGCCTGTCGCGTAGCTCTCTCTCTCTTACATCTGGCTCACGCAGTACATTTTGTGAGAACGCTTTACTTTTGTGCATTATTCTTTCTTTTTCTACAGTAACAGTGTTTTTTGGGATGTTTGGATCTTGCTGCCATGTGTGAGACAGAAGCCAACAGTTGAAGTGACCATTTCTGTTTGTTTTTCATAATAAACGAGCACATTGTGATTTCCACGGTCTTGTGCAGTCCGTATATTATTATTTTTTTTGCATAACCCGAAAAACAACACCGTGGATCAACAGGTTTTTACTGCTAAACAGTTACTGCTGTTCCTACGCCGCTGCACGCCATCTTTCCATGATATGAGTCCGTTTGTCCGTACAGTCTGCACCTGTTGCTCTCTGGGGACCAAAGTGGAATCCAGAGGGAACCAGTCCAGTTCTTTCTATCAAAGACGAAACAAATTAGGATGACAGGTGAGTAAAAAAGAGAAAAGAGTAAAGAGGGTCCAGCGATGAAGCTGAAGTCTGTGGCCTTAATTAGGCACCGACATGTGAAAGCACCAACATGTCTAACGGAGCACGCTGCCGTCGCTCCAGCCAGTGGTTCATTTGGGAGCTGGATGTTGTATGAAGCAGATGGTGCCTGTGACAAAATGGTCATATAAGGAGAATGTCCATAAATCACCTATTTTATCTGCCTCATACGTCTTTGTACCTGTTCATAAACTCCGCGCCTACGTGCATCTCATTCATTAAAGGCTCAACAGACGGCGCCCCCCCCCTCTTTTCCTTTTCCTTCTCCTTCCTGGCTGGCTGACGTGAAGTGATGTACTAATGGATGGAGGAGATTGAGAGAATGAGTAAAGGAGAGAAGGACAGTTTGCCACACACACTCGTAGATGAGAAGAGAAGGTCTCTGGAGGGGAAGATTTGCAGGCTACTACCCGCAGCTGGGAGAGAGGGAGCTGAAGGTGACATATAAGTGAGAGGGAGTGGAGAAAAAGAGAAGGTTATTGTAGACAGAAAACTATAAGACCCAACGGCAAGTGCAGCATAAGAATACTAGAGGAGAGAATGGGATGATAATTCACTCAAATACTAGCGCTGCTTATAGCAGTAATATCACCTCTGCAGGATTTTAGCCTCAACAGCTTCACACATTTGTGCATTTGTAAAGGGCTGTAACACCCCGGCATTGAAACATCCACTTGTTATAAGTAGTTCTCCACAGAAAATACAAACCACAGTTTTAGAAACTGGAATATCTTACTTTTTTTTTTGTATAGATGTCTTTATTGAGGGCATTCAAAAAAAAAGAAATAAGATTTACAATAACAATATAATTATCAATATTTTCCCCCCTTTTTTTACTTTTCATAACATTAATTAAGCCAAAATAAATAAATAAATAAATAAAATAATAATAATAATAATAATAATAATAATAATAATAATAATAATAATAAAAAAAGTAAATAAAAATAAAAAACAACAGCACACCCTCTCCCCTTCCCTCCCTCATATGGTCAATAGATTACATCATTCAAAATCATTTAACATATGTCTATAAATACTAGAACAAAAATGAATAATAAATTAAATAATCCAGTCCTGTGTAAACTTATTCATTAATATAGTCGATGATTCAGATCATTAGTCCATTAAAAGCAAAAAATCCAAAAAAGGTCCCCAAATAATGTCAAAGTCTCTAGTTTTTTTTCTAACGGAATACAGTATTTTTTCTGGAGTACTATATGGTCCAAGTTCATTGATCAACTGTTTGGGTGCTGGGGGGTTTTCTGATTTCCAGTTTTTTAAAATACAATTTTTTGCCGCGGTGCCTGGAATATCTTACTTCTGAACAAAAGCTTACTGAATGTTCACAGGTTTGAGTGAAAGCAGGCGAACACGGCGCTGCAGAAACATCCTGTTGTGCCCTTTAAAAACCTAATAGGACATTATTTCCCTAACTTCCAGCTAATGGGATAAAGATGGAGTTATAGTGTTCAGGTGTTGAGCTCATCTGCTCATTACGGCATTTGCGATGGAGGGAAGAGGAAACTATAATCTGCTCTCACAAACAGATAGACAGCAGCCCCGTGCGAAGAGTATCAATCATCCCCGCCAGCCCGGTGTTTTTGCCACCCGACCAGCGCGAGCCACCGATGCGCCGCTTCAATCATCGTCTGCCCGTCTAAATGCTAGCGCTAATTAGCATTCACATGCTAAATTACCTCCCATCCCATGTTTCCTGATTAGGCTTAATCATTCTGACAGCGAGTTTTACTACTAAGCTTGCAGAACCGATACATCTCCGGGTTCTAGGAAGGGATCCAAGGAAAACCTCGGGCGCTGGATACTGGTATGTGAACGGTGGATAACATCCTGCTAGGTGTGTTTGCTTAGGCGAGAGGTTCCCGGCCTCCGGCCAAGGACTTTTCCTGTCCGCATGCCCAGCAGATCTTAAAAACCAATCATTTTTAACTGAACTGGCTATAAACATTTAGAAATGCACCAGAATTCTGCCCCTCCGACGTCCTTGGGCTGCTACTTAGAGAAAATACTAGGAGTAAGATTTACGTTGGCGAGAACTCTTCAGAAATAAGAACATACCGTCTATATTCCTTTCCAAGAAGGGCTCGGCGTCCAAAGTATTTCGAAAAACAACTAAGAAGCGACTGCTAAGCTAGTCTTCACACTGCAAAAATTCAAAATCTTAACAAGAATATTTTTCTTATTTCTAGTTAAAATGTCTCATTTTTAGTCAAAAAAAATCTCATTACACTTAAAACAAGACTCATCACTGGAAACTTTCACCTGTCTCAAGTAGATTTTCACTTAAAATAAGTAGAAAAATCTGCCAGTGGAAAAAGATTTTTTTGCTTGTAATGAGAAGATAAATCTTGTTCCACTGGCAGATTTTTCTACTTATTTCAAGTGAACATTTACTTGAAACAGTTGAAAATTGTCAAATAAGATATTTTTCTGGTAATTACTCTTGTTTTAAGTGTAATGAGATTTTTTGACTAAAAATGAGACATTTTAACTAGAAATAAGACAAATATTCCTGGTAAGATTGAGTTTTTACAGTGCAACAAGAAAGTGTATTTTCACATAAAGTTGTTGTTTTATGTGGGAAAAACAGACTGGATATCTGTAAATTCAGGATGAATCATTAGCATAAATTTAAGAGTAATATCCTAAAGAGCTGTAATCAAAAAGTAGCTTAAAGTGAACAGCTTTCACTTAGCCCTCTGTTTTATGAGACGTTGTGATGCCAAAAAGAAGAAAAAAAGTAGAGGGAAACATTACAAAACTCTCAAATGAATACAAACACCAACTTTGTTTCCCGCAGGGTTTTTGAGAAAACATCTTTACACGTGAAAACAAGTTGGTGTAAACTTTCACTTCGTGGAGCATTCTTACAATACTTCCATAGTGAGGCCTCCAAAAACTTTGCTCCATTCACAAGTCTCAACTTGTAAATTGAGCAAAATCTTTTTCAAAATAGTGTCTAATTTTTTACATTTTGATGCCAAAAAAAGCAAAAAAATAAAATCAAAAACTGTTGAGCAATAGCAAAGAAAACCAAACTGCTGCATTATAGTCAACCTGCTAATCTCACCTAACCCAAGCTGCTAGCTTCATGTAACTCAAGCTGGTAACAAATGTATGTAACCCTGGGTTCACACTGAAAGCGTCACGGACGTCATAGGCGTCTGGCTGCCATTCATTTTCTATGAAAACGCGCGTCGAGAGGCAGCGGGAGCGCGTCAATTTGAAGTTTAAAAATCTGAACTTTATGCAAATGAGCAGCGACGCTGCCGAGGCAGCATCCAATCACAGACCGGGATTCCCGAAGGGAGAAGCCTCAATGCAGATTGTACTTTCATGTACACACAAACGTACACTCATTCACGAGCAGAGCTGTGCACTAAAAAACTTATTTTATCAGGAATTAATATATTTCATCCAGCAAACTGACATTTTTGCTCATTTTACTGATGTTTTTACCTGAACTGCTCATGTGAAACACGTTTCTGATGGTTGAGGAGCTGGATGGTCCCAACCATTTTATTTGCTACATCGATCCAACACAAAATAATTAAAAACTGTGCTTATTAAACACAGCACACAGTTTAAACATTATGACCAAATCCGCTACGACCTGGTGTGTCAGAGTTCACCGCAGACAGACTGCAGCTTCACCGGGAACAACGGCTCTGACGGTTGATGTTGATCCAGGACCAAACTTGTTAAGGAGCATCAAACTCACTCTTATCTATGCGGAAATAACGCTAAGATATAAAGAAGGCTTCCCAAAGTGTGATCTATGGTGAAATAGGAAACTGAAGATGTGCACGCTATATATAGATATATGTAGACTATATACACTTTGTTCCCTCCAGTTCTGCAGCTTTAGCCCCGCCCACTGCAGGCGTCGACAGTGCAGCTTTCAGTGTGAATCCACCGAGCAGCGCGATGCAGGCGTCAGGAGATTTTTTACGCTTTCAGTGTGAATCCAGGGTAAGGCTAGAAAATTGAAAAAGCTATAGCTATCGCACGCTTCCAGCCTTAGCTAGCTAAAAAACAGCAGCTCCATCATCACTCAGTTCAAAAACTATACAGCTTACTCATCTATCCTGCTAAACACCATTAATAGGCTAGAATGTTTCAAGTTGAAAGTGGTGGGGAAATAGATTGTTTACATGTTAAAACACGCTGCTGCATGTCATCACTGACACATTAAAGCAGAGCCGAACATGTGGAGCCCCTCGCCACCATCAAAGGAGCCGGCTAGTGAACTACTGATCCCCCTCCGCCGCTCGGAGACGGCATGAAGTCTTACCAGTCTCTCTTGTCACTCTGTCTCAAGGCAGTAAAGTGCCAGTGTTATGTCAATCAACCGTTTGGCACAGTTACCTCAGTAACACTGTACTCCAATCAGTCCTGTCACTCAGGCTATCTTCCAAGATAGAAAGGAAAAGGAAAAGTAATTGGATTTGCTGCTGGCAGGGAAATGATGAAATGACATGAAACCATACCCCTTTCACCCACCGCACAGACAGACATCTTCACACACCTATACGCCGCCGCCGAGTGTAAATCTCCCTCTTTCTCCCCATCTGCTTTGCTCATCTCTTTTTGTTTCTGAAATCTGGAAATACTTCAGGCTGTTGAGAGTTTCTTTTCATCTCGCCTCATGCGGCAGGAGCACCTTGTTCTCCCAGGTAGACAAAAGAGGAGATGAAAAAAGAGGAATGAAAGGATTTCCAGGTTTTACTGAGATCTGAGGAGGGTTTTGGGGATTTTTCTGGCAATGGGTGAATACGGAACCCCGTAGTCCATTTTCATGCAGTTAAAAACCGAGTGTGCCACCTGCACCGTCGTAGCAACACTGTCTGCTGACAGAGATGTGAAGCATTGTGGCATCTGAGAGAAAAATGTGATAATGTGTGACTTTAAAGCGGTGAGCGCAGAGCGATAGTGTACACTGGATACAGCTGGGAGACAAAAGCTGGAAAAATAACAAAAAACAGCTTGATGTGTCTTTAAACTCAACAAAAAGGCAGAATTTCGGGATGAAATGTAGGAGTCCAGCCAACTTCACCCATCTCCGCCGTCCCCTTCCAAGCATGTCGGTAAAACAATCGGCCGTGTAAAATGCAAATTACTCACAGTAGGGTCACTGATTTTTCCTATTTTATCATTTTTTCAATCCCTATTCGGTCATTAACCACATAGTACAATGTGGCATACTGCAAAGGACACATGAACAGCTTTTCATGCGAGGAAATTCACATCAATATTGCCATTGACCTTATTTTAGAACAAGTGAACACTAAATTACAAGAATTCAGCCACATTTGACATGACTGAGTGATGTTTACATGTTTGAAAACAACTTGTAAGGACCATTAATTCTCCGTCTCACGTCTACAGTAAGTCTGTGTTGTGAATTGTTTCATTATGTCACAGTTTCACAGTGTAGGATAGGTTTTTTTTACTGTTTAACTCACTCTCCTGTCATCTGGATCCTGCCACCCTCATCAGCCTCATTCCCTTCACCTGTGCTTCCCTGGCCCAGCTCCACACCTGGTTTCCCTCATCAGTTTCCCCTTCTTAAACCTGCCCATTCCCTCATACCTGTTGCCAGATTGTCGTGTGCTTTTGCCTCGCTTTCCAGCCTTCCTGATTTCTGTCCTGTTCCTGCCTGCCTGCCTGTAACCCTGCATGACTCCCGGTATGACTCTCGGTTTTTTGATTTTTGCCTGTCCCCTTGGACTTGTTTGCCTGATCTGCCTGTCTGCCCGGTTTTGACCCCTGCCTGCCTTGGACCCGAATAAAGCCTCTTGGACTCTGATTCTGCCTGGTGTTGTGCATGTGGGTTCTCTGTCCTGTCTGAGCCGTGACAGTACAATCTGGCCAAGACTGAACCCAGCCAACATGGACCTACCACGTAAGGAAGAGGATTTGTGGGATTTTTTTTATGGGGACCAAGTGGCGTTCTACCACCGTACGGTGAAGGGGACAGAGACATGCCCCCAGTTCCAGCCTGTTGCTGTTCCCGAGGTGGCCCCGGACACACCCCAGTCTCTTCCCCCTTTCTGGGGAACACGCCTGGCTCTGGGTGGGCCCAGGAGCCTGCAGGCTCAGGGGAGACAACGACGGCGTCGGCCCCAGCCCCAGCTTGTTCCTGCTCCCAGAGAATCGGCTGATAACATGCGCTGGGCCAGGGAGGAGGAGTATTGGGACCCCTTTTGGGGAACACGCCTGGCTCTGGGTGGGCCCAGGAGCCTTCAGGGCAGGCAACGACGACGGCGTCAGCGCCAGCCCCAGCTTGTTCCGGCTCCAGCTCCTGCTCCGGCTCCTGCTCCGGCTCCTGTTCCAGCTCCTGCTCCGGCTCCTGTTCCAGCTCCAGCTCCTTCTCCGGCTCCTGTTCCAGCTCCAGCTCCTGCTCCGGCTCCTGTTCCGGCCCCCCGCATCCTGTCTGCTCCTGTTCCGGCCCCCCGCATCCTGTCTGCTCCTGTTCCGGCCCCCCGCATCCTGTCTGCTCCTGTTCCGGCCCCCCGCATCCTGTCTGCTCCTGTTCCGGCCCCCCGCATCCTGTCTGCTCCTGTTCCGGCCCCCCGCATCCTGTCTGCTCCTGTTCCGGCCCCCCGCATCCTGTCTGCTCCTGTTCCGGCCCCCCGCATCCTGTCTGCCCCGGTTCCGGCCCCCCGCATCCTGTCTGCCCCGGTTCCGGCCCCCCGCATCCTGTCTGCCCCGGTTCCGGCCCCCCGCATCCTGTCTGCCCCGGTTCCGGCCCCCCGCATCCTGTCTGCCCCGGTTCCGGCCCCCCGCCTCCTGTCTGCCCCGGTTCCGGCCCCCCGCCTCCTGTCTGCCCCGGTTCCGGCCCCCCGCCTCCTGTCTGCCCCGGTTCCGGCCCCCCGCCTCCTGTCTGCCCCGACTCCGGCTCCCCGCCTCCTGTCTGCCCCGACTCCGGCTCCCCGCCTCCTGTCTGCCCCGACTCTTGTTCCTGAGGCGATCCTGGGTGGATCTGCCGCAGTCCCAGACCGACCCCCTGACCAGTCTGCCGCAGTCCCAGACCGACCCCCTGACCAGTCTGCCGCAGTCCCAGACCGACCCCCTGACCAGCCTGCCAAAGTCCCAGACCGACCCCCTGACCAGCCTGCCGCACTCCCAGACCGACCCCCTGACCAGCCTGCCGCACTCCCAGACCGACCCCCTGACCAGCCTGCCGCAGTCCCAGACCGACCCCCTGACCAGCCTGCCGCAGTCCCAGACCGACCCCCTGACCAGCCTGCCGCAGTCCCAGACCGACCCCCTGACCAGCCTGCCGCAGTCCCAGACCGACCCCCTGACCAGCCTGCCGCAGTCCCAGACCGACCCCCTGACCAGCCTGCCGCAGTCCCAGACCGACCCCCTGACCAGCCTGCCGCAGTCCCAGACCGACCCCCTGACCAGCCTGCCGCAGTCCCAGACCGACCCCCTGACCAGCCTGCCGCAGTCCCAGACCGACCCCCTGACCAGCCTGCCGCAGTCCCAGACCGACCCCCTGACCAGCCTGCCGCAGTCCCAGACCGACCCCCTGACCAGCCTGCCAAGCCCCGAGACCGACCCCCTGACCCGCCTGCCAAGCCCCGAGACCGACCCCCTGACCCGCCTGCCAAGCCCCGAGACCGACCCCCTGACCCGCCTGCCAAGCCCCGAGACCGACCCCCGGATCCGCCTGCCAAGCCCCGAGACCGACCCCCGGATCCGCCTGCCAAGCCCCGAGACCGACCCCCGGACCCGCCTGCCAAGCCCCGAGACCGACCCCCTGACCCGCCTGCCAAGCCCCGAGACCGACCCCCTGACCCGCCTGCCAAGCCCCGAGACCGACCCCCTGACCCGCCTGCCAAGCCCCGAGACCGACCCCCTGACCCGCCTGCCAAGCCCCGAGACCGACCCCCTGACCAGCATGCCAAGCCCCGAGACCGACCCCCTGACCAGCATGCCAAGCCCCGAGACCGACCCCCTGACCAGCCTGCCAAGCCCCCAGACCGACCCCCGGACCAGCCTTCCAAGCCCCCAGACCGACCCCCTGACCAGCCTGCCAAGCCCCGAGACCGACCCCCGGATCCGCCTGTTACGCCCCAAGGGCGACCCCCCCGAACTGCCTCACCGGTCTGCCCGGCACCGAGGACGGCCCCCGGAGCTTTGGCCGTTTGTTGGCCGGGGCCCTCCTCCGGACACCCTCCTCCCGCCCTGGGTGGGTGGTTTTGGGACATCTGGAATCTGTCCCTTGAGGGGGGGGTTCTGTCACAGTTTCACAGTGTAGGATAGGTTTTTTTTACTGTTTAACTCACTCTCCTGTCATCTGGATCCTGCCACCCTCATCAGCCTCATTCCCTTCACCTGTGCTTCCCTGGCCCAGCTCCACACCTGGTTTCCCTCATCAGTTTCCCCTTCTTAAACCTGCCCATTCCCTCATACCTGTTGCCAGATTGTCGTGTGCTTTTGCCTCGCTTTCCAGCCTTCCTGATTTCTGTCCTGTTCCTGCCTGCCTGCCTGTAACCCTGCATGACTCCCGGTATGACTCTCGGTTTTTGATTTTTGCCTGTCCCCTTGGACTTGTTTGCCTGATCTGCCTGTCTGCCCGGTTTTGACCCCTGCCTGCCTTGGACCCGAATAAAGCCTCTTGGACTCTGATTCTGCCTGGTGTTGTGCATGTGGGTTCTCTGTCCTGTCTGAGCCGTGACACATTAAAAGGGATTGAAACAGATAATCCATGTTTACCTAAAACTGTAAATTAAAATGTGTAAGATTCACTATTTACGTTATTTACAGTATTTACAGTTTATTTACAGTTAAACTATTCACAGTAAAGTGAACATGTCCTGATAAACATTAAATGGTCAATATTCTTATGTTAGTATGGTCATTGTACTGAAAATACCCTATTTCCGGTTTCAAAGGGAAATGCTTTTATTTTGAAGTCTACAGGAAATGATCGAGCGTGTGTTCATCACTAACTTTGATTCTAACTGGCGTGCTGAAGATGTCGAGGCAAGATCCGTTATTTTCTCCCGTTCGTAAGCTGCAGCTTGTTTGAGGAGAATAAATGTTCCGTTTTAAAGACACACGTTCTGGTTATTGAGAAGAAGCTTCTGCTCCACAACAGTCTGCAACCTTGCTGAGAGTTAAAAACAGCCGACCTTTCAGAGCACATTGTGAAATCAAATAAGCAAGATAAAGCCAAAACACCCAAATAGGAACCCCCAATATTAACTTCTGATTTAGCTTTTTATATAATTCCCTCCGACTTTATCATTTGTCATTTTTACGCATTAGGAATCACTCCAACATTCCACATCCAGACACTAGAGGGCGCTCATCACGTCAACGGTGGCGCGTTAACGGAAATAACGAACCTGCTGTGGCGCCAACACAGTTTGCATCAGATCAGGTTGTGGAAACCAATAAAGTTGGGTGGGCGAATAAAATGTGAGCTCGTGTGGAATCAGTTTGGCGGTTTATGTAAATAAATGCTTTACATTAATCTGAAGCAAAAACTCATTTACTCCTTTGATGTCGGAAACGATTTGCTTTGTTGAGTCTTAAAAATACCACACTTCCATTAGGTGTACTAATGTAAAAAGGATCACAATAACGAAATGAATACTTTGCAGAGATTTGATCAGTTTGCTGGTCTGAGGTGTGTGTCGACAAAACACCAAGAAGAGGAAGATGTATGCAATGACTTTGGAGATAATTATTGTACATCAATCTAGGAAGGGTGATAAAACCATTTCCTAACAATTGTGTGTTCAGCACCCAGCAATTACTCACAAATGGAAAGCATTCACAACAACTGCTAATGTTCTCCGGAGTGGACATGAAGACAAATTTACTCCAATATCAGACTGCAAAAAAAAAGAAAAAAAAAAGCCTAGAGCTACATTTCCCTCAAGGCCTAACTGAAACTGAAACGTTAAAGTCCAAAACAGCACAATTAGAAGAAGACTGAACAAGGATCATTTGTTCAGAAGGGCTGTCAGGAGAAAATCTCTTCTGCTTAAGAACAAGAAAGCTCATCTGAGGTTAGGAAAACTGCATCTGAACAGACCACAAGGCTTCTGGAACAATGTCCTCTGGAGAGATGAGAACAGAGGGTTTGGAGTCAATGACGAGCAGCAAAAACTGAACCGAATTTCAAGACCCACACTTCATTAAGCCCCGTGGTTCAGGGGTGATGATTCGGGGTCGACCTGGGCACCCTGCAGGTACCGACTCGACCATGAACTCCTCTGTAAACCAGAGTGTTTTAGACCCACGTGAAGCCGTCTGACTGACAGCTAAAGCTCGGTTGGAACGGGGTCATGTGACAGGACGATGATCTTCAGCAACACCTAGCAAATCTGCATCAGGTTTTTGAGATGACCCAGTCAAAGTCCAGTCCTCAAGCGAGCTAAAATACTGGTGAGGATTTTGAGGTGGGAAGACCTGAAAACCTCAATGTACCAAATGAACTTTGTATAGAAGAATGGACCACAGTACTTCCACAAAACTGACAAAGATATACAGAAAATGATGAATCAGAAAAAAGCTTTATTAGCCAGGTTTGTGCAAACAAACAGATTTGATTCGCTGGATTTTGTCTCTCAAGGTTCAATAAAAAAATATTAAGAAAATACAAGGCACAGCAATCAAAACTTATGTACACTATATACAACCAATATTTACAGACACAACAATGCTGCACAAACATCTGACACAGACTCCTGAAAGTTCAGCAGAGTGGCGGTCTGAGGGAACAAACACAGCCCCGTAGCGACTACCAGGCGTGTGCAGGATGTCTGCATCGGTGTTCCTAGACAGTTTTCTGACCCTGGACCCATACAGGTCCTGAAGGGAAGGAAAGCCCTGCATTATTTTTCCTGCACACCTCGCTGTCCGTTGGAGTCTAAACCCGAGTAGCTGATTGGTGGCCAATCCAAACAAGGCAGTAACGGATGTGCAGAGGACAGACTGGACGACGGCCGACTAGAAGGTGATCAGCAGGTCAAACGTACAGTGGCCGACAAGGGCCAAACGCACTGCAACGGCCTAATGCGTCTCAGTTAAGGAAAACGGCTTCAAATACAGAAACAATTCAAATTCACAAACTCAAAACGAGGTACAAAAAGAGGAACGTGGTGCAAATGAAAAAACGTGCTGCAAAAAACACAAAAGACAAATGCAGCATCATCAAACGAGCTGCAAATAGAGAAACGATGCAAAGCACAAAACGATATATAACAAGAAACCATCTTCAAAAGAAAAAACGCTTCATAACCGGTCACTACAACCGGAAGTGCTCCAAACCTGCAGGGGGCGCTCACAGCGTAACAGTTTGATGATGGTGCATTTGTCTTTGTTTTTTGCAGCACGTTTTTTCATTTGCACCACGTTCCTCTTTTCAACCTCATTTTGAGTTTGTGAATTTGAATCTTTTCTGTACTTGAAGCCGTTTTCCTTAACTGAGACGCATTAGGCCGTTGCAGTGCGTTTGGTCCTTGTCGGCCACCGTACACACGTCCTGAGCCGTCCCAGTTAGCACAACCTCTGCCGTGATGTGGACGGGTCCAGTTCAGATCCCGGGAAATTGGGGCTCCCAGAAGCCTGAAAGTGTCCTAATTAGACACTGTAGTGTTGAGGATAATCTAAGTTCTCCCTCTCCCTTTAGGATCCACCTTTGTTAAATAGTGACATAGTGAAGACGAAGACCCGCTACAATCAAATACATTACAAACGTAGAATTAAAGGAAGGGGTACTAACTTTCGCACAATGCCGTATCGGTGTCCGATTCATCTCATTGGTGTCTTTCTTCACTTCCTTTCAGACTAACAACCATACTCGATCATTAAATCACTAACTGACCCTTTATTTTAAACTAAGCCACTTAATCATCAACCCCTTTAACATCCGACTGACTTATAAGTTCTCATTTGATACGAAGTGAAGACCGCAGCCTGCCGGAGGATCCGGCGATGTAACGTGAGGCTCAGTCACAATCCATAATGAAAGAAAGCCATTAACGCCACGGTAATGGAGATATTACGAGGTGTTGCACACATACGGGCCATGTGCTTAGTCAGTCATGACATTGTGATTAGTCATGCTGAGGTAAAGTAGTACAGATAGAGAACAACTCACTTACAGCAACACACACACACTCCCAAGGACAAGACACTTCTCCAATGGACTCCGGCGATTTAAGATGTACATTAGAGATTATATATTCATCGATCAATCAATATAAAGAGTCTAGCTGGCGAGCCCCGTCCACGCAGGCCAACACACAGTTCACAACATCGTGCGAATCCTAATGAGCATCAGGATGTGTGTGTCCACACATCGATGTGGTGGAGCTTTACATTTTATAAGGCCAAGGAGTCCAGTTTAATGTCCGACGTCTGGCTATGAAATCACGGATCTTTCAAGCGTCTCGCTCCATCTGCTTTGGTTTTTCATCTCCTCTGTAACCCCGGCCTCATTTCAGTCTCGCCAAACTTTCTGTCCAAATCAAACTCAGACATTTAATGCTTGTTCTGGCCCCGGTGGGAGTTAAAACCCTGTCGGGGGGAGAGGAAGCCTCGAGCGGGAACCGGGAACTGCGGGAGCCTAAAGCGCCGCTGATTTAGGGTGATTGTCACCCCGTCTCGCCGTCTCTCTGCCCATGAAGACGGCCGCGTTGCACTGCAGCATCTGCATTGATTTGTGCGAGGACGCCGGCAGACTCAACCCCCCCCCCCCGTCCCCCGGTGTTCACCTTCCTCCCCTCCAGACCCGAGCACAGGAAGACATGCCGGCTGAGGGGAAATGGGATTCCGATCGGCGGGATATCATCCAGGATCTGCTGACCCCTACAGTCTCAACAGACGCACAAATCACCCGTCTGCGCGGCACGACCACGGACACCAGCCAGGGGTCACTCGCAAGGACTCGCGGGCCGGGTTTCAGTCGACTTAGCAAAACTCATGTGACAGGAAGCTGTGTGAGGAGGCACGTGTGGGTCTCGGTGTGTGTGTGTGTGCATATGATTATTGACTCTCCCAAAGCAGTTGACAGCAGCGTTACTGGACTGAGGAAGGCTTTCATGGGCCTGCAGGGACCGGCGGCCTTCTAGAGCCAAACCTGCCTCTCCAACTGCAGCAGACGGTTGTTGGGAGTTTAACTGAACGTTTCACCCCTGGAGATAAAACAGGAGAAGCACTGGCAGGACGATGCTCGACTTTAAAGATGTCCAAACACGAACATTCCTTCCCGATTATGATTGTGTTCGCTGGGCTTGGAGCCTCGGAGATCTAATGTTTGACGTCCCTGCACTTCCTCTAACCCAGTGGTTCTCAACCTGCAAACTTATCAACTTAACCTTTCTTCTTCTTTGTGTTACTGTGCTTATCGTCTTATTTGTTTTTGTTTTTTTTTTAACATTATTGCAATTTCGAGCCGAGCGCCAACTTGAACTTTGCAACTTAAATACAAACACCAACCCAAACAGAATCCTACAAATATTTTCAAAATAAAAGCATTTTAAAGAAATGAAGGGTGTATGTCCACTCAAACTAGGGGGCTCATATTTGAAAAGGATGCAGATCGTGTTACGTTTGTAATAACCGCGTCGGGCAGTAACTACAACAATGCAAACGGGTGCAAGATTTCTTATTCAAATAAAACAAATTACACTTGTAAAGAGTAAAAGAAGGTCATTTTACCCTCTGTAGTTGAAGTAGATAAAGGTAAAATAACCCATTTCTATAAATGTCAGATGATCTCTATCTGTCTATCACTATGGACCCACGGACCCCTTGCGATTACACCACGGACCACTAGGGTTCCGCGAACCCTCGGTTGAGAATCACTGCTCTAACGCTCGACGGCATGTCCTGCCTCAGTATCACAGCAGTTGCAGAGATGTAATTCTGACCCGGTCCACTGGACCAGTACTGTACCTCCCTGGTCTTCTTTGGGGGATTTCTGCTGCTGCAGTTCCTCCATCTTCCCCTTCGACCCAATCTCTTCCTGCTAATGTTGACATGGAAGAAAAAAAACTGAACTTTTCCCAATTTTTCCCAAGTTAAACTTTGTTTTTAACATTATAAACAGTGAGACGATAAAAATGTTGGTAACTACTTTTCCTGCATTAAGTTACCATAAAATGAGTTCTGCTCTTCATCCAAGTCCCGACAACCAGAAAAACACGACGTGCTCAAGCTGGTGACACACAAGCGATGATAACTCTTTAATGAACACACCCATTAAACATGCACAGTGCTGGAGGAAAAGTAAATGATCCCCCGGGCTAATTACTTTAATAAACGCTGATTGGAGTCATTAGTTCAAACAGCCTGAATCCAATCAATGAAATGAGTTCGGAGGTTTGGTCTGAACTACTTTGACTGACGAAAGACACTCAAAAGTTTGCCTTTCCAGCGAAACATCTGCTGACGTGAACCGAACACAAAAAGGAGATCTCTAATGACACGGGTTCGAGAGCAGAGGAGCTGCATTTGGCTGGATAGGGATATACAGTCATGTCTCAGTGCTCAGCCACCCATCAGCACACAGTAGGACTGGGACTGCTCTACCTAGGACCTGGGAGTGGTAGCCTAGTGGTTATAGAGATCCAATCAAGCCTTGGATGCAACCGAGCTCAACCACTTTGGGCCCGAGCAAGGCCCTTAACCCTTACTGCTCCCCGGGCGCTGCACAAAAACAGCAGCCCACTGCTCTTAGTTTGACTAGAGATGGGTTAAATGCGGAGGAAGAATTTTCCCATTGCATTACTAAAGGAAAAATGTATATAGATTTTTTTTTATTATTTACCTAGGTGGCTCAGAAAGCACAACTCAGAACCCAGAAGTACCAGCTAAAGTTCTGAAGACGACGCTGGAGCGAAAAAACATCTCCGATCACGAGTCTACTGTACATCGAAAAGCAAGGGGGCCCTTTAGGACACCACGGAGACAGACGCAGCTCTGCAAAAGAAAACCACGTTTGCCAAATTGCACCTTGGGAATTCCCAATGCTGTTGGGCGAGTGTTTAGTGGACTGATTAAAGAGGAGTGGAAAGGTTTGGTGCCAGAAGAGCTCAGTTTGGCATCTATCAAAACATCCCCAGAGGTGAAGGCTTGGACCGGCAAGTAGAGCGGCACAACCGCCCTAAACGTGGAGGGAAGTCCACCTTCTGGAGTGGTCAGGTTAGAGCCCAGACCTGAACCCCTAAGAGATGCCGTGGAACCCAATGTAGCCGTCCATCCAGACTGCCCCTGACCAAATTGGGGCCCTAAGCAAAATGTTATTTGGAGGCCCCCCTGACTCTCAAACCTTTCCCCATCCCAAACGTATCATTGGTGCAAAATGACGTATCACAACATGACATTTAACTTGACAGACCCGTCAATAATAACACATGTACGGTAGATAAAGTCGTGACTGTATTAGTCAAATGAAATAAAAAAATAAATAAAAAAATAAACCTGAAATAAATAAATATTAAATAAAAACCTTAAAACTGAAATAAAGAAGTCACAAATAGCGACCAATTACTCGTCAAAAGAAAGTTACCTCCACCACCTCAAACTGAAAGCAGGTCTTGTGGGTCAGAAATCAGAGGTAAAGACGCATGTGTGACTTTTACAGATGCACATTTATCTCATTAAAAATAGTCAAACTTCTTAACAAGTTCTTCACAATATAAACAATATAAATCAATATAGGTCCTTCCTCCCCGCTGCCATCAGACTGTACAACCAGGCCTGCTCTCAGTAGTTAACGGACAATAACACGTGCAACAACAATAACAAGTTGTGCAATACCATATGTGCAATATCTGCCTGTCTACCTCACACACATTCTACCTGCTTTTTTTAACTGTTTCTTCTTTTCAATGTAATGTATATGCTGTTCATATTTCTTAATTATACTGTATATATTTTTTACCCCTCCCCTGCATGTGTGTGTTAGGTGTACTGCTGCCAACAAAGAGTTTCCCCACTGAGGGAGAAAATAAAGGATTATCTTATCTTAATATACAACTATAACGGTTGGAAGATGAGGCCCTACGCACAGCGCGTGTTCTGCATTTAGGCAGGGGTGGCCCTGCGTCCACACCAGACATCCAACGGGTCGATTGCTTTGTCCATGTTTCACGTGCATGTATCAGAGTATTATTGATGTGATCCTAAATGTGCAGTTTTATCCATTCAGAAGACTGTTTGTGACACACACACATGTGCACAGATAAGTGTAGTGGGTGGGAGGAGCATGAAAGAGGCTCAGGCAGATCTGGAGCACGAACACCCTCCATGCAGCCTCCTCAACACGGGCTCTTGAGGCGGCCACGCATATTATAAACCCACACACACACACACACACACACACACACACACACACACACACACACAGGGACAGCATGCTGTGTGCATGATGAACATGGGAGAGAGAAAAACATTACACTGCTTGGGCTGTGATTGAGGAGCACTTTTGAGGTGCCCACTGAAGCACACAGACAAACACACACACACACAAATTGGGTTTTCTCACCTGTGGTGCTCAGAAGACACAAAAAGAAGAAGAAGAAAAAAAAAAAGCAAAACATATCTGCCCCCACTGCAGAGCCACTCAGACACACTCACCGGCTTTTGAAAATCCTGCGACTACGACACTCTGCAAAGATAAAACCCACACAGCTCCGGTTTGTCTAGCAGCATGAGCGCCACTCCACCAATCACCCAGAAAACACACACACACACACACACACACACACACACACACACACACGCAACCTGGAGAAAACCTTGCATCTCCTGCGCTGCAGTCTTACGGGTTTCTGCAAAATGTTCATGAGCCTTATTTGCTGAGCTTCAAAAGGATTCGGTGACAACAGAAAAGCCATTTGGAGATGAAACGCACGCATAATAGCGCTGAAGGTACACGCACACGGCATCCATACGAGGCTGCTGTCTGCACCGAGCTGCGCTGACAAAAGCCATTTGTCAGCAACGCCAAAAGGAATGACTATTGAAAATGCATCAAGAATGACACCAAACTGCTTCAAAGTGAAAATGTTGTCGTGCACGGCTCCGAACATTCATGCACACACGCCGAACAACTACAAGAGCGTCTTAAAAAAACCCCAATTTTACTCATATTTCATCAGTGTCCTGTCAGCTATCAACAAAACAACCCCTCAGAGGTGTAACGTTTACGTGCAGAACAACTTCCTCCTTTTAACTCTCGTGTTCTGCAGGATGTGAAGAGTTTTCTGCCCTGAACAGAAAACGCAGCGCGCCATCGTACATGCAGCCCCGCGGCAGGACGGCGCTCAGACGCCGGGTTGCTAGGTTTCCTACCTTCTTCATGCGGCCGCTGCGGGTTCCCGTGAACGCCACGGTGTTTCCTCTGTAATCGTACGCCGCCACAGAGGTCATGCCGTCATCCTTGTCCACGTAGAGCGGGACGCCTTCGATGGAGGTCGTGCCCCCGAGAGGCTGGTTGAAGTCCTGGCCGCAGAAGTTATCGTCGATCTGCAGCGGCTGTTGGGGGAGAGAGAGCAGTTAACTCAACAATAAAGGCTTCCTGAATACGTTTCCTTATTATGCCAACGTTTATTGTTAAAGATGATGTGTTGCACTCCTTTATTTCCTGAGGTCTTAATGAAATATCTGACATGTTTGCATCAAAACACCTCTCAGACGAGCTTTATTGGAATAACAAAAGCAAAACTATAGAATATACAAATGACAAAGCAGCAGTGCTTCATCCGAACAGAATAAATGATATGGATCTATTTCAGCAGAACAAAACCTAAACATTTCAAATAAAAGTGTTGTCGTTCCAATTCCTGAGCAGAGAATTACATCACTGTTGGATACAGCTCTGATGCAGCAAGATGTGAAACCGGGTGAAATCAAAGATGGGAAGGAATATGGTTCTGTGATGTCACAGTCCCCCCAAAAACCTGAACAGCTCAACAGAAGTGTTCCTCGTCTTAGATGGCCTCAGATAAGAGGCAGGGTTGTGTCACCTCAGATATTTTGAGTGGGTAGTCCCTTTAGACCCTTGCTCCTGCCTGTTTTAGATGTCTCCTTGCATCACCAAACCTGATTCTAATTAAAGTCTGTAATCGTATTCAAAAACATTTATTGTTATACTGGGTGAAATGGTCCTTCCATCCTGAGAGTAGCCAGTGAATAATGTGTTCAGAAAAAGGAAAGAAAAAAATCCGACCTCTCTGACAGCTTTAATCCTGTAAAAACTCTGACCAATCTGTTTTTTGCTGTCCGAATGAAACGGATTGGTCAGAGGACCAGAGGCTTGGCAGGGGGGAAAGAACCAATCAGATGCCTTCATTTTAAATCCCGCCCACGTCCCCCTCTGTCCCATGCGCGCACTCGTCACGTCGAATGTAACGGCTCACCCTGCTAAAAAGGCTACAAAAAGAAAGCCAAAGTGCGATTCTGCGGCGCAGGTTGTCCCGGCGAGGGCGGAGAGCGCCGGTGCGGGTGCGGGTAGCGGTGTGCTGCGGTGCCATGCAGGCTCTGAAGCCATGGCTACGCCGTAGGGTACAGCGTAGGGTACGGTGTAGGGTACGCCGTAGCCTGCGGCATAGGGTACGCGGCGACGCGCACCATTCTGCATTGGTGTAACGCGGAACCATAAATCAGCCTTCAGTGTGTGCTCTGTCTGCTGTTCTTCTCTGTTCTCATTTTGCTGGGACGTCGGGTCCCTCCGCCGAGACAACTTTTGCGGTATGCGTTCATTGTTGTGTCTAAAAATGATGCACAGTGCCCACCCAATCAGAAACGGTACAGATATTCTGTGATATTTTTTTAGATTTATAAAACAATAAAATTATGAAAAAATAAAGGATCCCCATAACTTTGATTGGGTGGGCAGGACGCACGTTTGGGTGGGCACAGCCCACCCCTGCCCCCCCCCTAAAACCGGCCTCGCTTACAGGTGAATGAGACATGGGGTAGTTTTGTTGAAAATGTGCTGTCCAAGATGTCCTGGAAAACTCGACACCTGCAAATGCGCGTTCCCCAAAGTTTGTGGGGACGTGGCTTTGGACGGAGCGCTGACGGGAGGGGGAGGAGGCTTAGAGGAGGTGCCACTTTCAAATCTTGCTAGCTCTCCAACATTACTGACTATACCTTTAACGGTCATCAGCTTCTCATCCAGGTCTGGCAATGACACACTCCTTTATATCAGGTTGTGATGAAGCAGAGAAACATGTAAAACATGCAGGATTGCGGCTCTGCAGGACCAGGGTTGCCTACCCTTGCTTTAGACACTCCGAGATTTCAAACACACATTTTTCTACAGATTTTGATTCAACGTTGGTATGAAATTACTGACTCTCAACGGGGAAGAAAAAAAAGTAAAATTTTCCAACCTTTTACCCATAAATACTGAAAGTTACAGACATGAAATACACAATACTCCCTATAGTGTGGAGATGTTTCACTACTTCAACCTCTACAGACAAACAAAAACAATGTGCTTATGTAGGATAACAAAAAAAGGCAATCTACAGTTTATTCTCGGTTCCTTCCGGGCTTTTATATCTGGACTTCAGCACAACAGCAGCACGCAGAGAAATAGGGCCCACGCCATTCACAGACGTCCCATTTCAGAAGAACAAAAACAAACAATTACCCTAATTTACACGCAGTTCTAAACTAATTAAAGCACAGCTGTGAGTCCAATATATTTCCTGCCAATAGATTCCCAAACTCCAGCAAAATGGAATTTTAAGGGCTCCCTGATTGGTGCGTCTCCACAATGCAGCCTTCGATTATTACACAGTGCATCACGATGTCAAAGAAAGCAATTAAGTATCTCAGCGTGGTCTAAATGAATGAACAGTTGTTTACTAATGTATGAAATATTGATTTTGTTGTGCTTTGCCAATGTAGTTTCTAACAAGAAAAATAAAGCCAATGCAATGTGTCAGCCGGTGTGAACTGGAACGGGGGAGGGGGGGGGCACATGGGCAGGACCCGGGGAGAGATGAATGGCAGCTAGTAAATTATAGGTTAGATTAGCATATCATAATCAAAGTGTCTTGTATGTGCTTCATTGCTATGCTGATATGGTGATATGTCACGGTGGATTTATGCAAATGCTGCACATGTGTACGTGGCTGTAATAACCACCTCTTTCAGGGAACGCAGTAGCTGTGGAGAAGGTTCACCCCCAACTCTGACATCCGAGATGGGGATGTTTAACCACATCTCCCCTATCCTACAAACCTCAAAAATGTATAGAAACAAGCTGGAGAGAAACCACTTCAAGGCCTCTCGGTTTGGAGAGGAAATTAAACAGACAATCGGTGTAATGAAAGGCACAACGACCAGACGCGGACGCAGAAACATTTGCATCAAATGTTTCACGTATTTGCATGGAATAGGTCGGATAATAGCCCGACTGGTCCGTGTATTTCGCGGCCATCCGTTTTTTGTTTTCAAATGACAAAATAAAAATAGAGAAATAAACCAAAATAATCCGTTCCCCATCTTTTGTTTTGATAATAAAAAACGGAAAACAGAAAACGGATTGTTATCCGTTATCCGATTTCATTGATGTGTTTAAAAATCGAAATTGGGAATTAAAACAGCGAGTGGAAAACTCTTTTCTCTATTTCCTATTCGTTTCCAAGGATACTGAAAACAAGGATTGGACAAATGGGTGGATTGCACATGGGCAGTAATAAATGAAGAAAGTTGTTTCTGGTTCTTTTGTTAATCAGATTGAAAATTAACAGTTTTAGATTTTTTTAATGTTGAAACAGAAAATAAATCAAATATGAAACCTGGGAGTGAAACATGAGTTTAATCTGTAATCTGTCTTCACTCCGTCATGAAACTGCAGTGATGTTGTGACAGTCCGTTCAGCTGCAGCGTCCAAAAAAACCCAGCGTCCAATCAATAACATAAACTGAACTCTAACATACTGCTAATGATAACGGATAACGATCCGTTTTCCGTTTTTTATTATCAAAACGAAAGATGGGAAACAGATTATTTTGGATTATATCTCTATTTTTATTTTGTCATTTCAAAACAAAAAACCGATGGCCGCGAAGTACACAGACCCCGACTGAACTCAAAACATCATCTTTCAATCTGGTGGCAATAATTCTCCTGCCCGAGCATGGGAGTCTCCCCCATCCAGCCCACATGGGACATGTGTTTTGTACTTGCAGAAGGCGGTATTGTCTGGGGGGGTTGTACGGGGTACTGGGTCCGTTGCTGTGGACCATTCAGTCCCGGCAGCTTCGTCTGCATTGATGGTACTTGGACACGTTCCAGGTGGGAGGTTCACCGTCGTCAATTCTCTACGTACTTTTAAAAATGGACAGAATCTATAGTTCCAGCCAGGGAACGGAGGGATTTCAGTTTGGTAGCACGATGCTTCATTCCTGCTTTTGGGTGTCCTGCTGACTTAAGTCAGGAAGGAAGAGGTGGAACGGCCTCTCTGAGATGGGAGTGAGGTACAGTATCAAACGGGGGAGGTTTTGTTCACAAGTGAGGCAAGATCGGAGTGAAAGATGAGCAGACAGATCGCTAAGACATCTGCAGAAATTCAGGATGAAGCTCTCTGTTGGCCACTAGATGTCCGTTCCTACCTCCACCCAAGGTCACGGACTCTGGGTAGCGACAAAGAGAACAAGACGGTGAATCAAAACAGCTGACCAGACTGTTAGGGGAAGGGTGAGACGCTCCGAGCAGCACTGTGATTTGGGCATCTGATCAGGATACATCTCCGTGGGGGGGTTGGGAATGTCCAACCAGTAGAAGCAAACCCAGGAGACACTTGAGAAACGATCTCTTTCGGCGGCCCAGGGAACACTTGAGCATCACTTCAGAGGTGGAGGAGATAGCCGGGGAAAGGTACCAGCAGTTCACAGGAAGACGCCCAAGACTTCAACACTTTACATTGAGCAACAAAGTTGGTCTGCTAAAAACACAATCCGGTTTATCTTTACGTGAAAAATCACCGCAATGCTGAAAGTATAGCTTAGTAAAGCCTATAGTTAGTGTTTAGTAGACCTCTAGCTGGTGTTGATAAATCTCTAGGTAGTGTAAACTCTAGTGTGTTAGAGTCGCTCCTGTAGTTTCTTGTGCCGCCCCCCCCCTCTCTTCTCTTTTTTCTCTTTTGTTCATGGTGCAGCATCCTCTGCCGGTGGTGAAGAGCATCTCTGAATGCAAAACACCGGATCCTGCAGTGTGGGAGTGAGGGGGGCAGGGTAACGGCCCCTTTTGGGCGGGGGAGAAGGTTCGTCCCTCAAGACTCCTCTCCTTGGCCCTGCCCCTTCTCAACCTTTCCCTGACCCTGCACCCCAACCTGGGACTTGCTGATTGGGCCGGAGCTTCGGGAGCTGCGTGCTGGCCTGCGGTCCCCACCCCCGGTCATCCCGTTGCTGCTTCCACCTGCCTGCTGTGCTGTTGCCGTCCCTGACCCACCAGTCTGGCCCTCGGCAGGAGGGTCCCCCCTTATGAGCCTGGTCCTGCTCAAGGTTTCTTCCCTCCTAAAGGGGAGTTTTTCCTTGCCACTGTTTGGCTTAAGGTTTTTCTCCCACTATGGGAGTTTTTACCTGCCATTGTTTATGTAATAACTGCTCGGGGGTCATGTTCTGGGTCTCTGGAAAGCGTCTAGAGACAACTTTTGTTGCATTAGACGCTATATAAATAAAATTGAATTGAATTGAATTACCATCAGTTCAATACAGTCAGCTATTAGTAAGTAGTTGGGACCTAATTTGACAACTACTGAGAAGTAATAACTACCATTTACGTGCTTTTGCAGCGTTAACAGCAGTGCATGTCCGACGCGCCAAGAACAGGCGATGTCGAGGAGTTTACTTGGGTACATTTGGTACACGCGTTTGGCTTGACTGCCATCAAATACTTTATCTTATAGAAAAAACAGATCAACACAAAAATTTTAGAGAATGTTTTTGAGACACGGTGTCATATCACCCGATAATTACGGTAACTCTGTCTTGTCTGGCTATATAACTGTGTGGTATGGTGTTGGATTGGATTATCTTATTCATTTAATTTGACCTTGCTCTGGAGATATTGGTATTAGCGACAACTATGTCTGAACAAAATAGCTTTTCTTTTTTCTTTTAATTGTCCGACAGTCTTTTTTTTCCTCTTTCTTGGTTGCTATTGTTGTTTTTTCTCCTGTATGTCCCGTGTCTGTCTTTAAAAAAAAAACAGCAACTTATAAACTACAAATAAAGTACGAAAAAAAAAGAAAAACTAGATACTGTACAACAAGTAAGAATCCGAATCCGTCTCCACTGCTGTTTCAAGACAAACAAAACAAAAAAAATGACCTAAAAAGCCCGGGCGTGTATCAACAATGGCAAATATACATTATTAAACAAGTAATTAAGTCTGGACGCACCATTTGTTGTGAACAGATAGGTGGGTCCAAATTTAGATCGGTATTGTTGGTGTAAAGAACGGAGGAAAAAAAGAAGGAAAGAAGGAAAAAACACCTTTTTATAGCAAAGTACAAGCATGCAACAACACATGCTCAAGGAACAATGCCACAGACACACACACACACACACACACACACACACACACACACACACACGATTAAGCCTCCCACACTAAACAAATTAACATGCCAGCTTTCTCTTGTTCATTACAAGACGTATCGTCTCCATAGAGACTAATCAATCACCACACCCCTTCAAAACAGCGAAGCTGTCAGCACCGTGTGTGTGTTTGTGCGCGACTGAGTGAGGTTGAGAAAAGGTTGAGGAAAAGCGCCCGTGGCGGACGCCGTCTACCTCCCACCAGACTTTCAAAGGCAGCCAGGAAGCTCGGAGAAGTTTAACTCGTGTGAACGCAGACGAGGAGTGACAAAGTGACACACACACACACACACACACACACAAACACACACACACACACACACACACACACACACACACACACACACACTCACACACAAACACACACACACACACACACACACACACACGGGCTCTGGCTTTTGTACGATTTACATAAACATGCTCTCAATTTGGGAGCTGTTTTCGAGTAATTCGAGAGGAGGAAACGAGGACACGGGAGGGGAAAAACAAGAGCGAGGGAGGTGATGCGGAGAGGATGGAGACAGATATGACGAGCTGGGGAGAAGTAAATTAGGAGGAGAAGTGGAGAGAGGAGGCAGAAAGACAGGCATGAGTGGAGGAAGTATGGAGAGATGGCACGGACGCAGACGGGGACGACTCGGCGCTCCCGTCTCGCAGGGCCTCGCAGTTCTTCCTCGTCGTCTCTGATGAAGATAGCAGAACTCGTCCTCTCCTCCTCTCTTTTCCCATCCATCCCTCTATCTCTTCACCCGGCTTTCCCTCCTCTCGGCTCTTCTTTTTCTCACATCTTTTCTTTTAAGGGTCACAGGGCCCGGCCGGGGGGAATCGTCACCGTCCCCGGGGGTCCCTCGTTTCCCCGGTTTTCACATGCCTGCAGCCTTCCCTTCTTTTTGAGAAATCCGGTGACGTAAATGTTTACATGACGACTAAAAGCAAACAAAGTGATGGTCCACGGGTCGCGTCAGTGATTTTGTGTGAAAGATCACAGCCAACGTCATCGACGCGCAGTACTCGAGTTGTAAAAAGAAATCAGGGGGGATGGTGGATTTGATCATATGGGGACAGATAATTTGTGCTGATTACAAATAATATAATATATTACAAATAATAGCAGTGACCAAAACACCTGCAGAAATACTGCAGGAATGACATAGCAGCAGTTAAATGCAGCCTTCTGTAAGCTTTAAATATCCACTGGGCTTACATCAAATACATCAAAACACAACAATAAAAAACACTTTTCTGAACTTATCAATATGACTCTGTCCTTCACGGGATAAGTAACATGGATCACTGCAAAAACTCACAATCTTAACAAGAATATTTGTCTTATTTCTAGTTAAAATGTCTCATTTTAGTAAAAAAAAAATCCTATTACACTTAAAACAAGACTCATCACTGGAAAAAATCTGCCGGTGGAACAAGATTTTTTTGCTTGTAATGAGATAAATCTCAAAGATTTTTCTACTTATTTCAAGTGAACATTTACTTGAAACAGGGGAAAATTGTCAAATAAGTTATTTTTCTGGTAATGAAATCTTTTGACTAAAAATGAGACATTTTAACTAGAAATAAGACAAATATTCCTGGTAAGATTTTGAGTTTTTGCAGTGCAACAAGAAAGTGTATTTTCAGATAAAGTTGTTGTTTTATGTGGGAAAAACAGACTGGATATCTGTCAATTCAGGATTAATCATTAGCATTTAAGAGTGCTAAAGAGCTGTAATCAAAAAGTAGCTTACACGGCGAAAGTGAACAGCTAACTTTCACTTAGCCCTCTGTTTTATGAGACGTTGTGATGCCAAAAAGAAGAAAAAAAGTAGAGAGAAACATTACAAAACTCTCAAATGAATACAAACACCAACTTTGTTTCCCGCAGGGTTTTTCAGAAAACATCTTTACACGTGAAAACAAGTTGATGCACGGGGATGTACACGAGTAATAAGATAAATCTTGTCCCACTGGCAGATTTTTCTTCTTATTTCAAGTGAAAATTTACTTGAAACAGGTGAAAATTGTCAAATAAGTTATTTTTCTGGTGTTATTTTTCTGGTGATGAATCTAAATGTTGAAATAGCAGTAAAACCACCTTCATTGATGAAATGACATAAGGGATGGAAAGGGGGATGGCAGTTTTACAGGGGAGATGATTTTACTTCAGGGGGGGATGCCATCTCCCCTCATCCCCCCTCAACTCCAGTACTGTCGACGCAGCTCCAAACATCACTCCTGCCCCCGGACCAGAAGGTTTCCTGCAGCCGGAGTTGAGCCGGCGAGCGTTTATTTACCCCGTACTGGTAAACAGATCTGCATTCCCAGCATGTGTCGGAGAGATGTGATCAGCGCGTACCTAGCGCTGCCGCCCCTCCGCACGCTGCGGACGCTGATGGTTTGTTATGTTTAGCTCGACTTGCATCATTACCGCCGAGTCAACAGCTCGGATTGAGGCACAGCGGAGCGTTCAGTCGTTCCCGCCGCAGACCGACGCGGCCTCACACAGGCTCGACATCTGCTAGCTGTTGCAGCGCCTCGCATACATGCGACTCCGACAGCACGCTGCTCCTCCATCATCATCCCCTCTGCAGCTGCTCGTCCAGGGGGGGGAGGCTGACGCGCTTCCCGCCACCGGAGCGGGACCGAATTAAGGACCCGATAATGCCGTCCCAACATCCGCCTTCCAATAACCGAGAAGCCCGGTTTCACCAGCAAACACCGATACATCACTGACATGCAATGCATTTAAAGACCATCTTTAATAAGCAGTCGCCATTTGTCTTCCATTTGTCACAGTCAGATTGGCCGTCATGAAAATCAGATGATCGGCAGTTTGATTTTATTGCTTTTTTGGTTTCCTTAAGTGTTAATGAAATCTATACGGCATGTCTTTGGTTTGAAAAATCTACTCTTTATCTGTGAATTTACACAACTTTGGATGAAAACTGGTCTTAGAAGTTCACATAGACCAGAGGTCGGCAACCCAAAATGTTTAAAGAGCCATATTGGACCAAAAACACAAAAAACAAATATGTCTGGAGCCGCAGAAAAATGAAGTCTTGTATAAGCCTTAGAATGAAGGCAACACATGCTGCATGTTTCTATATTAGTTATAATTGGGGGAAGATTTTTTTTTATTATGCACTTGCACAAAGTCGAAATGTCAAGATCAATGTTGAAGTACAATCTTGAGAAAAAAGTTGAAATGTTCAGAAAAAAGTCGAAATGTCAAGGAAATAGTCAAAATTTCATAAAAAAAAGTTGAAATGTTGAGAAAAAAGTTGAAATGTTGAGAAAAAAGTCGAAATGTTGAGAAAAAAGTCGAAATTAAAAAGGAAAGGAAAAAAGAAAAAAAAGAGAATAAAAGGAAAAGAGAAAAAAAAGAGAAGTATAGAAGAAAAAAAGAGAAAAAAATCGAAAAAAAAAAGGAAAAAAAAAGGTCAAATATTTTTGAAAAAGCTCCGGGGGAAAAAAGCTCTAGGGGCTAAAGAGCCGCATGCGGCTCTAGAGCCGCGGGTTGCCGACCCATGACATAGACTCACTCCCCCCGTCCTTTGGGCTTCAGTGACTATAAACCCTTTTTTAAGCCCTATACTCAATTTAAACTGGACAATAACATTCCTGTCATTCTCTTTCTGACAGAAAGCTTACTGTGTGCATTTCCATCTTCTGTCGATTTCATGATTTGATTTGGAAACTTTGTAAAGGAACTCTTTGTAAGAGTTGTAAACTTTGTAAGAAATAAAACCTGATTTATGTTTCTATGTTCGTGACGTGTTGTTGATGGCGTTTATACGCATCTGCTGTTGTTTACGTGGCTCTATAATCACAACGCCAGACCACTAGGCAGCGGTGTGGTTTCTTTTGTGCAGAGCAACGTTTTGTTTAGTTCAGACATGGTAAAGCAAATAAAGTACACCTTATGTAAAGATTAAGCTCATAAACTTTGTTTTGAAGGAGTCTCTTTCCATCCAGCCTGAAAACACCCGAGTGGTAGCAGTGGGGAAATGCACAGAAGTAAATACACACCAGGCCACAAAGCTGACCAATCATATATGTTAGGAGTGTGTCAACCTGAGGCGTATTTTATTATTATAACCTTTATTTAACCAGGAAAAAAGTCTCATTGAGATTAAAAATATTTTACAAGAGAGTCCTGGCAAAGACAGGCAGCAGCACAAACACTAAGCTGCACAAACAAACAGTAACAAAAGTGTTAAGAACAAATCAGGAATACAGATCACAAACAAAATCAGCAGTCAAAGCATCTACAGCCAGTTGTTCTTGCACCAAGTCTTTCAGAAGAACCTTAAAAGCATCAATTGACACCAGATTATTACATTTTAAGATTTTCTGCACCTCATTCCAAGCAGAGGGGGCAGCAGAGCCTTGGTACGGTCAATAAAAATAAGTCCTGCGACCTAAGATTCTGCCTCCCAGTACTTTTTTGAGAGAGAAACCTCCCCAAATAAGCGGGAAGCTGGCCAAGAATGGCCTTAGAAACAAAGACATGCCAATGATAAAGTCTACGGGTGGACAGAGCAGACCGTCCCACCCGGGCAGACAAAGAACAGTGTTGAGTAAGAGATCCAAAATTTGTGATCAATTTTATATACGTCGTCAGCTCAGTGAGGAAACCACGTAAAAGCATGAACCACACACACTTCTGAAGTGTGATTTCATGATTTTGTGGTTACTAATATTTCCAGCTAAGTGCTAAATGCACATTTGTAACTGCAGTCCACTGCAGGAAGAGTACGGGGCCATATAGCTGCATCGTCTGCCACTAAGAGCTCGTGTAGCCCACGAAAGGGGAAGCGCTCATGAGTGAGGATGAAGGAGGGAGCAGATTAGCGGCGTAGGCAGATGCTATACGTCTTCCAGCTGTGGAAGTGATGACTCCACCGAAGGCTCGTAGTGCTCGCCTGCATCAGTCACTCTGTGCACTGCCTTTTAGGATCCATGCGAGCGGCAAGTCGCCCGTGGAAGCTCTGGTGTGCAGGTATCGTGACATCACCGGCACGAAATCTAATTAGCATTACAAAGCTTCTCTGTCTTTAACTCCACCCAATTTGCTGCTACGTCAACTGGGAAGCTGCAACTTAAAGGGGACCTATTATGGCATTTAATGTGTATTTTAAACAGGCCTTGAATGTCTTAAAAACAAGCTTTTGATTGTTTTTTTCTATATAAATTAGAAATTCAGCCTCTGGGCCATGTCTTTATCTTTACCGTTTCTAACCTTCTCTATGAGGGATTCTGAGTGGGCGGGGCTATGATAATGAGGCTCTGTGCTGATTGGCTGCCTGAATGATACTATACACCGCTATGAAAAAATGGCGGATGCTCCGGCCGGCGGAGTTAAGCCTGAATTATGGTTCCGCGTTAAAACCCTACGCCGTAGGCTCTGTGTTGGTGTAATGCGGAACCATAATTCAGTCTTTACACCATGTCATGCATGCGATGCAAGCGAGCGTCAGCGTCAAAATCAATTCCATTGCTTTATTTTCTATTGGACTGTCCTAACTGGCCGTTTTGAGCTGAACATTAGTCAGACGCCCTGCTTCTATTTTCTTCCTGTCACTCGCGTTGACAGCCGGTTGAAAGCGCTGTAGGAAACAGTCACGGATGAGGAACGGCTGATCCAGTTAGTTGAAATGAGAAGTTATCTCTATGATTCCTCCTCATTTCACTACAAAAACCAAAAGTGGCAGCTGCTGGAGGGAGATGGACAGTGAGCGTCCAATGTCATGCAGTGCAACGCGATAGTCGTACGCTCGCATGCAGTTACACGCTTTTATAGTTGTGGGCGTGGTTTCACGCATCGGAGGCCAAACCTCTTGGCAGGCTGAGGGGAGACCACTTTATATATGTTAAAGCAAGAAAAAACTTGTTTTTCATAATAGGTCCCCTTTAAACCAACCAGCTGCCAACAGGATGGGGAAGGTATGGATCAAAATTAAGCTTTGGTATTTAATGTTTTGGGTATTTTGACCAAAACAATCCACAATTATTTCATTAAGTCCTCAGAAAAGGAGTGATAGCATCGTGGCTACAGAGGTGGGCTAAGGGCTAGAGCTTCAAGTCCCCAGGTCAGCTGGAGGTGAACCCCCCCCAAAAAAAACAAACAAAAAAAACAATGGCAACCAGTGATGAGTTACAGCAAACCCAGAGGAAAATGTTACTGCTCAAAGTTTTGCTCTTCTACAACTTGGGAGACAGATTTGAGATTCTCATCTCAGCCCCATTTTAGTTTCCATTTCATCTTAAATGTACAGGACTCTCTCAGAAAATTAGAATATTGTGATAAAGTCCTTTATTTTCTGTAATGCAAAAATGTCATACATTCTGGATTCATTACAAATCAACTGAAATATTGCAAGCCTTTTATTATTTTAATATTACTGATCATGGCTTACAGCTTAAGAAAACTCAAATATCCTATCTCAAAAAATTAGAATATTCTGGGAATCTTAATCTTAAACTGTAAACCATAATCAGCAATATTGAAATAATAAAAGGCTTGCAATATTTCAGTTGATTTGTAATGAATCCAGAATGTATGACATTTTTTTTTTTTTTTTTTTTTAAATTGCATTACAGAAAATAAAAGAATTTTATCACAATATTCTAATTTTCTGAGACAGTCCTTTATAGGTGAGACAGAATAATTAGATGGAGTCACACTAAAAATGAGACACAGGAGAAATAAACCTCTCAGTTTGGTCTCACACAGACCTCAAAGTCGTCGAGGAGAAGTAAATGAAACATTCTGAAATCTCTTCTTGAATCGTCTTTTCCCTCTGAGGACGACTAATTTCTCCGAGGGGACTAATAAAGCATCTTAAGAAAATGTTTTAACTTAAGAAAGGGAACAACACTCAGCTGTATAACATAATTAGCGTGTTCATTTCATGCCTGCAATATTTTTGCTTGTATTAGTGCTTTTGGAGAACAATGCAATTAGTGATAAATGTATGCGTTTGAATTCTATAGCACCTTGACCTGGAGGATTAAAGCCTGCTCAACGTAAATTAGCACAATAATTGTTAGCTAACAGATGGAGACGTAGCGTAGCCTTTTATTTGTGCGTTTAATGACTCTGTGCAGCTCGTCCCGGCTGACCTGCTGGACCTCTGACCACGCTCCTATTTTTATTACTTTCTATAGGTCGCACTGAGAACAATGTACATGGCAATATTACACAAACACACACACACTTTTGCTCCAGTTCCGGGGGGTTAAACAAGGACAGGGTCCCCTGTGTTGTCCTTACTAAGGACCTCTGCTGTACATGGACATGGTAGGCCGGCCCCTGGCAACACACACACTCTCACACACACAACCACACACACAGAGACCCTGCCAGACTCTTGCTGGGTGAATGATGATGGGGTGATGGGGGGGAAAGAGTTGGCCAACACAGATGAGGGGAAAAGGAAGAGAGATGAGTATGGGGGGAAAAAAACAACAAAAAAAGGAGGGTACATAGTTGAGGGCTCTCGGGTCAACAGCGCTCTTGTAGCCGCTAATGAGGCTCCGGCCAGCGAGAGAGGGAGAGAGAAGGTTTGAATTCAGCCCCATGAGCTGCCCATTAACAGAAACAGCCTTGAGAGCAGCAGTGGCCACTCTGAGGTTTTGCAAACTATGTATTGTTGGGAAGAACATGTCACCGGCTCGACCGCAGCTAGCCGCGCACCCACACGCCGCCCCAACCACACACATGCAAACATCCACCGCTGCATGCAAAAACACTGCAGCATCTGCTGCTGTTTTGTGTTGAAAATGTTGATGTATCGTGTATTGTGGACTGACCGAAACATTACCGGGTTAGAGCTCGATTGGGAACAGTTGGGGAGCGTCTGAAACATCTCAAAGACCGCTGATACTTTCTGAACATAGAAATAGGAAATCCCTTTAAGTTTTAATCGTTGGGGCTTTATTGAATTCACATTTAAAAGGGGACCTATTATGAAACACACGTTTTTTCTTGCTTTAACATATATATAGTGGTCTCCCCTCAGCCTGCCGACTCAGAGAAGGAGGAAAGCAACCAAATTCTGCAGTGTCTGTACAGCCGTCCGGATGAGCCGTCCAGTGTGATGTGGATCTACGAGCCAATAAGATTCTGCTCCCGTCGTTACGGAACCAAAATGCAATTTACATAGTTTGGCCTCCGATGCGTGAAACCAAGCCCACAACTAACTCCGCCAGCCGGAGCTTCCGCCATTTTTCCGTAGCGGTGTATCGCGTCATTCGGGCAGCCAATCAGCACAGAGCCTCATTATCATAGCCCCGCCCACTCATAATCCTGCATAGATAATGAGATTAGAGAATGGGAAGATAAAGACATGGCTCAGAGGCTGAATTTCTAATTTATTTAGCAAAAACAATCAAAAGCCTGTTTTTAGGACATTCAAGGCCTGTTTAAAATAGGTATTAGATGCCATAATAGGTCCCCTTTAAGGTCAGAACATCTATGCATCCCCATCTCCTGAATATGCTACAAAAAGAAACTGTCTTCATACACAGCCCAGGCTCAATAAACCCCTCGAAACACAGCAGACGTTGCTCCAGCCAATCAAAGACAAGGGAAGGGGTTTGTGCTCATGCACATGAACAGAGGGAGGAGGGATAGGCTTGGGAGAGTTGATGATTGAGGAGGACTGGAAGGAGAGGAAGGGAGGAGCTAGATCTTAGATCCTGTTTGATAAAAGCAAGTGCATATTGATGTCACACTATATTATTCTACTAATATCAAAAGACATATCTGGAAATCCCTTACTCTGCCTATAACTCGGGAGAAACATTGAGGCTGAAACCTGGTCTGAGTTTAAACAGCAGCCAACAGAAACACATTCAAACTACATAAAAGACCCAATAATGGGTTTATATCAGAATTACTTGGTCAAAAAGCAAACGGTAGCAAATGGTTTAAGTCCGCTTGTTCTGCATTTTGGTTGCTGTATTTAACACTGGCTGGCAGCATCACAAATAAACCAGCTGGGATGGACCGATCACACTGGTGACGTTTCCACACTTCTTCACGATACCATTCGGTCGGTTCTCCTAATTGATCCAAACCAGAATTTCAACGGACTGATTGTTTATTGCAACAGGACAAAGAGCAGGTGGATTCTTTCTGAAGTCCATCACCATCTCCTTTGTGTTGGACACATTTATGTCCCAGAATGAAGACTTGCACCACTTAGTTAAGTCTGATGCTACAGGACCATGATCAAGGTCTGCCCTACCCCATAAGGACACAAGGACAGCATCATCAGCGAATTTAATAACGTGACGTTGTTCGTGCTGACTTTGACGCCCATTGTACAGCACAAATTAAAGAGGAGAGAGGGTGGGGAGGGGGGGTTTAGGAGATGAGACCATCTAAAATGCCATTAACTCATGCCCCCTGCAACCTTTGCTAAGAAATCCATCAGCCAGCGTATCAGGCCGGAGTCGACGTTAAGAGAGGACTGTCAGTTAAATGTGGGGTTGGATACAATTACAAGCAGATGAAAAATCAATAAAAGTAAGCCGCACAAAAGGACCTAAAACCCTCCATGTGTGTTAACGGCATGTTTAAAAGGGTGTCTTGTGCATCGTCCACACCCCTGCCTGACCTGTAGCGAAACTGGAGCGGGTCCAGCTCATCGATGACACAGTCCAGGAGACTATCTCCTGAAAGGATTTCATAACAAGAGTAATCAGCGCCACAAGTCTGCAGTCATTAAGAGTCTCTGCAGCCCTGGCATCGGGGACAGGAGTGATAATGGATCCCTCCAACGGCTGGAGACTCAGTGAAGCTTAAGGGACTGTGTAGAAATAAAACAGGATGTATCTGCCCGCCAGTTGGCGCAGATTCTGAGGATATGGCCGCTTACGCCATCAGGACCAGGGGCCTCATTTATAAAGCTTGCGTGCGCACAAAACAGGGCTTGAAAGATGCGCACGCCACCGCAAAGTTTGGGATTAAAAAAAAAAAACTAACGGAAAAATGTGCGTATCTTTACGCCAACCCTGACCCTAGCGCACGAACATTTTGAAGATATGGGGAACTGGCGACGAGGCGGTGAGGTGGTGAAATGAAGCCAGATTCATGTCATACTTTTAATGTCATCACATATCAAACTTATAGATCCATGTACACCCAAGCCGGTGTCCTACCTCCGTGAATCGTCCTACCCGAAGGATGAAATGATATACTTCTCTGCCAAAGTGTCCTACCTCGGCAGAAAATACTACCGTACAATCCCCGTTTCTTTTATCTCAGTTTCTTCTTTTCAAAGGCTTTTTCATGCAAATAGACGATTTAACAGCAAGAAGTCAAAATGTGCTTCCACATAGATCAGATAAATGTTGATGTTTAGGTGGAAGCGTGATCTGACGGGGTATTTTCATCTGTCAAATCATCCTACCTGCCAATATCTATGGAAGCGTGATTTGACAAGGTTTTTTTCTTCCGCCGAAGCGTCGTACACATAGATCTATGTGAAGCACATTCTGACTTCCTGTTATTAAATCGTCTATTTGCATGAAAAAGCCTTTGAAAAAAAAAAGAAACTGAGATAAAAGAAACGGGGATCGTACGGTAGTATTTTCTGCCGAGGTAGGACATCTCGGCAGAACACCGGCTCGACACGTCTCATTCATCCTGACGCGCAGCAGAAACAGACTGCAGGAAGCCGCTGCGCACGATAAAGAAAATACCAATTCAACTCCACTTTGTAACTATAAATCTATCACTACATTCAGTCTTTGGAGCCAAAACACTGCTCTAAAAGATACTAAATACTACTAAACTACACCAGTAGACTCAAGCTCCTCGCTCTCAGATCCACCTTCAACGGGAATTTCTCCTTCCTTCCTTCCTTCCTTCCTTCCTTCCTTCCTTCCTTCCTTCCTTCCTTCCTTCCTTCCTTCCTTCCTTCCTTCCTTCCTTCCTTCCTTCCTTCCTTCCTTCCTTCCTTCCTTCCTTCCTTCCTTCCTTCCTTCCTTCCTTCCTTCCTTCCTTCCTTCCTTCCTTCCTTCCTTCCTTCCTTCCTTCCTTCCTTCCTTCCTTCCTTCCTTCCTTCCTTCCTTCCTTCCTTCCTTCCTTCCTTCCTTCCTTCCTTCCTTCCTTCCTTCCTTCCTTCCTTCCTTCCTTCCTTCCTTCCTTCCTTCCTTCCTTCCTTCCTTCCTTCCTTCCTTCCTTCCTTCCTTCCTTCCTTCCTTCCTTCCTTCCTTCCTTCCTTCCTTCCTTCCTTCCTTCCTTCCTTCCTTCCTTCCTTCCTTCCTTCCTTCCTTCCTTCCTTCCTTCCTTCCTTCCTTCCTTCCTTCCTTCCTTCCTTCCTTCCTTCCTTCCTTCCTTCCTTCCTTCCTTCCTTCCTTCCTTCCTTCCTTCCTTCCTTCCTTCCTTCCTTCCTTCCTTCCTTCCTTCCTTCCTTCCTTCCTTCCTTCCTTCCTTCCTTCCTTCCTTCCTTCCTTCCTTCCTTCCTTCCTTCCTTCCTTCCTTCCTTCCTTCCTTCCTTCCTTCCTGTTGTGCGTGGATTTAACGCAGAACCATAAATCAGCTTTACACAAAAACGTCATCAATGGGAATTTATCGTTTTTACCGCGAGATGATAAATTCTTACCGTGGGGAATTTTTTTGACGGTTTATCGTGAACGGTAAAATATCACCCATTCCTAATGGCAAGTGTCAACTTTAAGTATCAGCTGTTTCACTGGACCAAACAAACAAATGCCTAGTGGTTGTAAAACAAATGGATGTCAGATTCCATCATCAACGAGTCAGTTATAACGTCAAACAGAGAAACGAGACCCTAGTACTCTTTGATTTAAGCTTAATGTTCCTCTCCCAAGGAAGGCGTGGTCAACCAAGAAAGGGGATTCGAGGGGAATGTTGGGAAACTGGTCAGGAAAGAACGTGCATCGTCTTTTAGTCATCCCTAATATGAGGCCCATCGTGTTAAAATTATTGTTCTCCTGACGGGGCTAAAGAAAAAAAAACACAAATTAAAGATCATGAGGTTGAGATAGAAAGCCGCAGGAAGAGTTTTTGTGGTCAAATACAGACAAAGTAGAGGTTTTTTTTGTTCAATAAAACTACTTATGCTTGGAGAAAAGCAAGCACTGTACTCCAGCATCACGGTCATTACAGAATCATTGTCTGGGCTTGTTTGGCAGCCAGAGATCATTTAAGGAACAATGAGCCTTAATTGTGAGCGCAAACACAAATGTGCTTAAAACAGATGTACTAAAAAAGAAATACAAATTGTCATGTTTTTATTGAACACACCCATCAAACGATCGAAGCGCTGGTGGGAGAAATGAGTCAACCTTCAGAGTTCACTAGTTGCAGGAGCTTCTTTGGCAATAATGGCTTCAATCAAGTGCTCTTAGTCGCTGTGGGTCAGACCGGCCAAGTAAGATCCAGGAGGGACTTTGGACCAGAACTCTTCCCAGAACTGTTGCAGGTCAGACCATGAGTAAGATGTCTGGGGGAGAAACATCTCTCTCCATGTTAACCCTCGTACCTCCATGTGTGTTTGGGTCAAAATTACCTAATTCTCATGTCCTTTCTTCCTGCTCTCTCCTTCCTTCTCCCTTCCTTTTTCTCCCTTCCATCCTTCTTTACTCCTTTCCTTCTTTCTTTCCTCCCTTCCTTCTTTTCTCCCCTCGTACATTCTTTCCTTGTTTTCTCCTTTCCTTCCTTCCTTCTTTTTTCCTTCCTTCCTTCTTTTCTCCCTTCTTTTTTCCTTCCTTCCTTCCTTCCTTCTTTCCTCCCTTCTTTTTTCCCTTCCTTCCTTCTTTTTCCCTTCTTTCCTTCCTTCCTTCTTTCCTTCCTCCCTCCCTTCCTTCCTTCCTTCTTTTCTCCCTTCCTTTTCTTCCATCCTTCTTTTCTTCCATCTTTCTTTCCTCCTTCCTTCCTTCCTTCCATCCTTCCTTCTTTTCTTCCATCCTTCTTTCCTTCCATCCTTCTTTCCTCCTTCCTTCCTTCTTTTCTTCCATCCTTCCATCCTTCTTTTCTTCCATCCTTCTTTTCTCCTTCCTTCCTTCCTTCCTTCCTTCCTTCCATCCTTCTTTCCTCCTTCCTTCCTTCTTTTCTTCCATCCTTCCTTCTTTCCTTCCTCCCTTCCTCCTTCCCTGACCAGAAGCACAAGGGTTAAGATCTGGGCTCTGACTGGGACAGATTTTGTTCTTCTCAGGCGTTCTATCGTGGATTTATTTCCATATTTAAGGTAACTGTCCTGCTTCACCATCAAACTTCTGATAAACAGCAAACTTAAATTGGCCAAAGTCGCTCTAACCCACACCTGCAAGCTGGTTTCATTATTTTGACTCAAGGTGTGCAAACTACAGATTTTTTATTTTTAAAGTAATTAATCTAAGGTTGCTTACTTTTCTCCCCAGCACTGTGAATATTTAATGAATATGTTTAAAGAAGACCCAAGACAATTGTTTGTGTGGTATCAGGTTGAGTTCATCGTGTTTGTCGATTATTGTGACTTAGATGAAGATCAGACCACATTTTAAGGCAAAATAATGCAGAAAACCAGCAGGTCTTAAGGGGTTCACATACTTTTGTTTGTAACTGTATGCAATATTGGATCCTTTTACTCAAACAAATAAACCTGACAACTTGTTTTATGCAAGCTGTTTAATCCCTGAAGGGAGATTACACTGTTGCAGCATAAATTGAGAGTAAATAAATACGAAAAAGGTTATCTAATCTAATCTACAAAAATAAGAAAAAGTAATCTAATCAGCTAAGATTGAGAGCAGATCTCTCCTTTTCCCATCTTGATTCATCTGCAGAGATGCAAGACGACGCTGGAAATCACGAGGAGGGAGAAGGCGGCGGAATGAGCGAGTAGTTACAGACAGTGATTGAAGTAAACAGAGAGAGCGATGGAGACCGATGTCATCAACATGCTCTCCGGAGAGACGAGCGCCTCGAGCATCTCTCATCCAACACTGGTATAAACACATCGCCCCGATCCCGTTGAGAATGAGCAAGAGCGTGCACATGCTAGTGTGTGTGTGTGTGTGTGTGTGTGTGTGTGTGTAGGTTCAACGCGACTGCAGCCTCTTTCCCATGCGAGAAAGATAAAGAAGGAGTTGTACTGAGACACGCCGGCTGATGCAATCAACAACAAGACTTGCAGAGTGGAAAAAGGCATTTAATTATGTAAGTTAAGTGTACTAGTCTTTTTTAATAAAGGCAGGGGATGAGATTAGACTGCCAGACTTGGGAATAGGAAGCCAATAAACACACACATGCACAGACAAACACACACAGCCCTGGCCTCCTTCCAGGTATTTGTTGGGACTTGGCGTCAGAAGCAGAGGGCGGCGGCGGTTGGCCTTTAGGTTCCCCCACTGAGCCAATATCTCCTTTCTAATTGGTTGTTAATTAGGGTGTGTGTGTGTGTGTGTGGGTGTGCATTTGTCTGTAAATATGACAACCAAACAAGAGAGAGATGGTGTGCCTTGGTGGGACTGTGGAGACGCTGCAGCGGGGATCTTGAGCATCTGTGTAACAGACTGGAACATCTGAAGTCCCGACCCAAACACACAAACGTAACACACACCAACACACAAATGCAACACACACCATGTCTCGACTTCATGTGGGTGACAGAGTGTGTGTTGCAGGATGGAGGGAGAAGTTGAACCTCTAAAGGCTGGATTATGGTTCTGCGTTAAATCGACGCCGAGCGTGCGCCGCGGGTTGCGCCGCAATGAGCACCCCACGGCGCACGCCGTGCCTGACGTGCACCTCCCAAAAATTGTAACTACGCGTCAAGAGGTCGCGGACCAACGCAGACCGAGAGGGCTGTGATTGGTTCGCTTGGTAGCAACGCATTTCCGGTTCCGGTTCGAGAAGCAGTCGTGAACTTTCAGCGCTCTTTTCTTCGTGTATGTGGGATTTTTTTTGTCTTGGTTTTTTGCACAATAGTTGTCCTTATCTCTTTGATTCACTGTGACCGGAAAAGTCGGATAAACCATTCAGGAAAAGAACGCAACCCCCCCTAGCGGTCGCGGGGGGTACTGCACCGCAGCGAAATAGAGTGACAGAGAAGTTCGGAGGGTTCACGACGGCGTCAACGCTGTTTTTATTTTTATTTTCCGGTGGCCGCTACGTTCAGAACAAGCAGTATTTTTTTTTTTAACAAGAGCCACGAGTCTACTTCTCTTTTCTTCTTCTTCTTTGTGTTACGGTGCTTATTATGTTGTCAATTGTTTTGTTTTTTTTTTTAAACATTATTACAATTTCTAGTGCTAACTTGAATTTCTGCAGGTTAAAGAGCGTTCCCCCAACAGCTTCCTGCAAATATTTCACAATAAAAGCATTTTAATGAAACGAACGGTGAATTCCCACTGAAACGCTAGGAGGTTCTTAACTTGAAAAGGATGCAGATTGTGTTACGTTTGTATTAACAGTGTCACGCATAGGCCTGTGTTGAAAAAAATCGATTTTCTGATTCTAAATCGATTCTCATAATTCCTAAAAATCGATTTTTATGTCTAAAGATCGATTTAAAAAAAAAAATGTGGATTATTTTTTTTTTTATAATTTTTTTTTTTTTTCCATCATTACATTTTTGCCTGGTGAACTTTAATCCCAGTAGTCCCAGTAGTTTTGAAAACTCCTGAACTAAATGAACTTTTCTTTAGAGAAAATGCTGGACATTTCAGCTTAAATTTCTAAATGTTATATCAGTTCAATGAAGTTCATATTATCTATATTTACTATAGCTTGTTTGGTTTCTCTGTTATCGGACACGGTTTGTCATGAAATATCTGAAAAATGCCGGGTGCTTCATGGCAAGCTGTGTGTCTGGTGACAGAATAATTAACCCAAACACTAACCCAAATCAATATCGAATCGAATCAAATGGTGATAATCGATTCTGAATTTTAAGAATCGGAATCGAATCGATTCTTGACATTTGAATCGATACCCAGCTCAAGTCCCGCAGTAAACGGGTCCAGTATTTCTTATTAAAATACAATGAATTACAATTAGTACTAAACTAAAAGAAGCTCATGTTGCCCTCAGTAGTTTAGGTAGATAAAAGGTCTCGGTCACATTTGAGTAAAATAAAAAATGTATCATCACTGACCATTGGACCCCTTACAATTACACCACGGACCAGTAGGGGTCCGCGGACCCCCGGTTGAGAATCACTGCTCTAACAGAAGCAAGCACACACACACACAGCGTGGAGATGGCACCACCTGCTCTGCTAGTCACAGAAATATGAACATCTGCATCTCACAGCTCCATATACACAGAAATGCTGCCACCATCATGCACCAATGGCAAGCAATTGTTCATCTGATCAACAAAGTACAGAATATGACATATCATGTTTCACAGTTAGCTTTTAACGCAGGAATATAACTAGTAAAGCCAGCAACACACTGCAAGATCTTTGGGGATGACCTTTACCCATCACCCCCCTTCAGACGATCCCAAACACAGTCCAGATTATCTTAAACAGAATTCCTGACATGTAAAGATGTGGTAAGAGTCAGACGTAGGGCCGTTCTCAAATCCCATTTTTATGTGCTGCAGAGCTTCGATAGAAGTCTTGCACATATCCAAAGCTTCACTGTGTGTGTTGGGTTTGCATCGTGGGATGTATGACGTAGCGGCCCACACACGTTGCCAAATGAGACCGGTTCATAAGTGCCGCACCCAACGAGGGATCAACGCACATGATACGACTGAATTAATGGGACCAACATGCACGTTTAAGGGCGTTTCACACGCAAGACAGCCAAGAAACGAGGTCCAGATATGAGAGATCGAATGAATGTGGCCCGGATGCACGTTACCACCCAGGAATGGTCCCATGTTCGTCCTCACTACAGCAGACGGCACTGGACCAGTGCAAGAAGCTACAAGTCAATCCAAGGTGCTAACACTTAATGGCCACGGTTACATGTTTTTTTTTTTGTTTTTTTTTTCTTTATGTTTATTTGATATGGACATAGCAATTACATTGGACAAACAAGATGCATTGTTTAAGTGTTTTAGCACAAGTGCTAATTTGCAACACTTGTCCATAGGCAGCTTTTGAAAAGAATAGAGAGCAATAAAATATTAAGATAACAAGAATGGGGGAAAAAAAAAGAAAATAAATAATAAAAATAAAATAAATAAAAAAAAAAAACAAACAACAAAACAATTGGAAAGGAAATCAAAGAAGTACAAACAATTCGGAATTATTTATTCCGAAATAAATAATTCAGAATTAAACTATTTTCCTTCGAGTTTACATGGAAATGGTAATTCCGAATTGAGGTTTACATGGAAAACCCATTTGATCAGCTTTATCCAATTCCTCTACAGGTCTGGGGGTTGGGAAGATTCTGATTGGATAGGGGGGCGGACTGGAAGTTACGACTACCGGAAGAAAAACAAACTTAGCCGCTACAAGTTTGAAAAGCTCACAATTTTTACGTTTCCTGCCATTTGTTCTTTTAATTATTTCCAGGTCCCACAAGCTATTTATTAATCAAATCGTCTTTGCTCTTGACCAGCGTTTACTGCGTGCTGCCATCTTGAAACTTTGTTTGGAAAACCAGCCCAGCGCGGAATATAAGTGTCATGGAGACAGACGGGCGAGGGAACGAGCAGAAAGAAAGACCGGAATTAATTTAAAGCGGAATGAGTTTATACATGATGGCAGAATTATTCTATTCGGATTTAAAATCGGAATAAACCAACCACTTCGGAATGGCCATTTTCATTTGGAATTAGGTGTTTACATGGTAATTTTTACTCATTTTAAATCTGATTTAATTTTAATTATGAATTAAAGAGGAATTAAACATCCCATGTAAACGTACTCACTGTCAAACAATATGAATGAATAAATCAGATGAAAAGCATTCCACAGAGTTTCTTAAAAAAACCCTTAATTCCCGTTTCGGGTCATGGGGGTTTCTGCCGGAGCCCGTCCCAGCTCTCTTCAAGTCAAAGTCTGGCGTACAAACTAGACAGGTTCATCGCGGGGCCACATGTAGACAAACCACCACATGCACTCCTTTGGGAAATCCAGAATAAATCAGTTAACTGTGGGAGAAAGCCGGAGTACTCGGAGAAAACCCACACAAGCACTCCAACTTCACACGGAGACCCCCGCCGGGACTCAAACCGGGAACCTTCCCGCCGTCAGGCAACAGCGCTAACCACCAAGCATGCATTCAAGAGCTCGCACGTGCACACTTCTGCTGCAATGTATAAACAGAGACGGTTCCAAAATGTGCAACATGGCCCTTTCAGATATTTTATTACCAACCGACAGAGAAAATGTGTTCTGAATTTGGTTTTATTACACAAACATTCTACAGGCTAAGTTTTAACATTAAGTTAGCCTCAGGGGTGTTTCTCTTTCAAGTGTAGCATATCATTCCTGGAAACAGTTATGTGGGGAGTTATATTACCAATGTAAAGCACATTTATTAATCTAAGTAAAATAAAGAGAGAAAAACACACCAACCTCAAGTCCAAAGAGAACAATGGAAAGACAAATGTGTACGTTTCTCACCGTCATGATGGTTTTAATCTTGAGCTAAACCTCATACTGCTCATAATCTTGTTTTTTTAGGAGTTTATTTCTGTTTTTGGGAATTTTCTGTGAGTTTATGAGTGAAATGAAGAGACTGACATTTCGGCATCTGTTTATTTTGGCTGGGATGAAGTGAAGAGCATTGAGGGAGAGCCTGGCAGCGTGGAGATCTGCTCTGGTGGACGGAAAAGCTGCGAGCGAAAGGGAAAGAGAGGAGACTTGATCTCCATAGGTCAGAGCGGGAGAAACGGCCGCGATGCCAAGACGTCAACATTTCCGTTGCAGCTGGATCTGCTCCGCACAGTTTCTGCGCTCCGTTGCTTATTCAGAACCAACTTAAGTCTTCTCTGATTCTGTTTTTGTTTCCTGTCTTTTGTTCAGAGTAAAGCTCGAAACAAATGCATGAATATGTGAAACTGAAAACACAATTAACATAAAACATTCCAGCTATTTCACTAACCTGCAACCTTGCGACTCTCTATGCACGTCATTATGCACGGAGTTTTAACACTAAAAACTAGGGCTGGGGATCGATTCAAATGTCAAGAATCGTTTTGATTCCGATTCTTAAGATTCAGAATCGATTATCAAGATTTGATTCGATTCGATTCCGATTTGGGTCAGTGTTATTAAAAATGTTTTTTCAGCTGTTGCATGACTGTAGTTCTGCAACATATCCATACTAGTATTATATTGAGATTCAACAGCAAGTATTGCAGCTAATGATGCTGTAAGGACCAATCAGCTCCCAGAATGCTGATAGAACTGCTTTCAGAAACATCGTGGGTCAGAATTACCAAACAGATCCAGGGCAGCAAACAGAGACGTATGAGATCGTTTTAATTTTTTCCCATTTTTGAGAATTTGGTTTTTAGCATTTTATGCAAATGTAACCCCAAGACAGTATATAAAGCAAAGAAAGGCAATTTATGCAATTATAACGGAAAACTTTAATGTTTTCATACCTTTTAACATATTTAAAGGCAAAAAAATGGCACTAGTTATTCTCGTGTCCAACCAAACATTCCTTTTTAGGGCATAAACAAAAAAATACCAAAAGTTGTAATGTAATGATGGAAAAAAAAAAAAGAATCGATTTAGAATTGGAAAATCTATTTTTTCAACACGTGCCTACTAAAAACCTTGAGAATTCTTCATTGTGTCCTCAGACTACCGTCCTTTGCTTCCTTTTTAATGAAGCCCCCTCTGTGGTTCAGTCATTTCAACTTTTCTGGTTCATAATCTCAGTTTTGATGGCGTGCATGGAGAGCCAGAGTCGGGGAGTCCCTCAGACGGAGATCTGCGGGGAGCGAGGCCTTTGGCTGCAGCATCCGAGCATCAGTTGGCCATATGGGTCAATGTGCCACAGAGGGCGGCGGCTCGCTCGCCCCGGATCGGCTCAGCCGTCAGCTGATTCCACATGGAAAGCTTCAGTCTGGCGTGTCACATTTTTCTGGCACAATCCCCCCGTTGCCGACAGCAACGATGCACACTTTCAACGCTGCATCTTCTTCATTAGTAATGTGGTCTGGGCGGCGGAAACGACGTGGAATTATGAGCTCAGTTTTCTCAGTCTTTTTTTTTTTTTTTAAAGACATTCTCGTATATGTATGTTTTTATTTGTCAAAGCTGGACAAACCCCCATCCCCTCCATCTTATAAGACTTTCATAGACCAAATCACAGCATTTCTACCATTAGAAAGGCTAATATTGGAAAAATATAACCGTGGCCATCTTTTTCAAGAATTTTGGTTCCCATTTTTTTGTGGTTTAGAGAACTTCATTGAGCTGATGCTGTTTTATAGCTGTCATTTACTTTATGTATCTGTAGGTATTCGACTTTTGATGCCCCTACTGTTACTTACTGATGTTATTTTCCATATTTTATTTTTTTTCCCCCAGTTTATATTTATTTATTTATTTCGTGTGTATGTTTTTGTGTTTTTTTGGGGGGTGGGGGGTTGTAGGCGAGATTTGGCATGTGTGCACAAAAGAACATTGTAAGACCTACTGTCATTAAGGATGTTTCTGATTGCCTTTCTTTTGTGAAATAAAAAGATATTGAAAAAGAAAAAAAAAAGAAAAAGCTGGACAAATCATTGACGAGATATTATGTCACTATGTTCAAGATTTTTTAAGATTGCAGTTTTCTGCACTCATGATGAGATGTCTGAAATACCACAAGTGTTGAACACAAAAGCCCCCCGTTTATCCATGTCCTCAGGAAGTCTGAAAGACGTAAAGACAGGCATTCTGGACGATTCTGGGTCTGATGTCCAAGTCTCCAGCAAATCTGGAGGGTTGAATGTAAATCTGAACGTGTATTTTCACAAACAAAGTGACGCGTTGGAAGGTTTGAGTTGGTAGTGATGACAAACACCGACACAAACAGGCTCTGGGGGTCTTATATTTCCCGTAACATGTCCCCTTTCAGGCTGCAGAAGCCAGCTATTTTAACTTAGCTCTTGCCATCTTGTGATGTTAAATAACTTCACATTAATTTAGATCAGATCTGAAGCTACAGCTGGGCTGAACGGATGATTGCAGCTACTGCAGTTGGAGCTCCAGTGGCTTCTCGAGCTAACCCACCTTCACGCCCCGGCCCTTCAGGGCGATACAAAGTCAACACCGATAAAGCTCTGTTGAACCTTTATACACACAACTCTGAAATCCAATTCACAAAAAGTGCTACAGCGCTTAATTAAAACAGACATATAGTTGTTTGACTGACTCAAATAAAAAAAATGATGCATGAATTTGTCCTTTTAGCCGTTTTTCTCCCAGATTCCAAATAATTAGGGCCCGAGCAGTGACAGTTTTCTCGTTTCCGACAAAATGAGGGCCTTTTTGCCCCTCTAAACGTGCCCCAAAAGTCACCAAATTTTGCACGCAAGCCAGGCCTGGCGAAAAATTTGATATTTAATGGTTTGCACTATTAAGGCGTGGCAAAATGGCTCAACAGCGCCCCCCAAAAAACTTTGTGCCTCAAGCCCCACAATACGGTTTGACGTACCTGCACGAGAATCGGTACACACCTGTATCATGTTGCAACTTAAAGAAAAGTCTCTTGGAGCCATGGCCGAAACCAAACAGGAAGTCAGCCATTTTGAATTAATCGTGTCATTTTCATGCAATTTATGCCATTTCTTCGGCCACTTCTTCGCCCGAACCGTAACGTGCACCCAGGTGTGTTATACATCAAAATGTGCGTCTCCATCCTGCGACGATGCATATTACTTTTCTCAGTCAAAAGCATTACCGTGGCGACGATAAGACGGCAAAAAGCGCGCCCCCCCTTCATCTGATTGGTCCATATTTGATAGTTCCTACTTTCTGCCATAACTTTTGAATGGTTTGACATAGAGAGTCGTGGGTGGTGTCATCGGACTCGGTTTTGAGTCCTTGACCATAATTGGCGCAAATTAGCCCCACCCCTTCTTCTGATTGGTCCATATTTGATAGTCCCTATTTTCTGCCATAACTTTTGAATGGTTTGATATAGAGAGTCGTGGGTGGTGTCATCCACTAAATGTCCAGGCCTGAAGAATCTACATCAAGTCATACAAGCTTCCACTGCAGCCTGAGCGTGCACAAGGTTGCGAGGGCCCGTTCATCGCTGCTTGCAGCTTTAATTTTATGTAAAATTGGACATTTTTTACATGGGATACAGTGGAAACCAGCCCCTAGTGGTCATTAGAGGAACTGCACCCCAACCTTAGTTTCAAAAGGACAACCAGAAGTTACCTTGGTTTGTTCATTGGCTTTTTAAATTCATGCAATAAATGTTTATTGCAATTTCCACATCTGTGCGTCGTGTGTTATTCTTAAGCTGTTGTATCTTATTGTATAGAGAGGAAAGAAAAAAGAAAATATTGGCACAGGCCAGACGGAGACGCAGCATCAGCTGACCTTTACTCCACACCCCAAAAATCACACACAATTAAACCGAAGCCAAGAAGTGCCTTCAAGCGCCGACCTCTCTCCCAGAGCTGAGCTGAGAAGCCCCGACGAGGCGGGGGAGGACTGATGTGAACACCTACACACACTCGCATACTGTACACACACATGAATAATTAAACAAACAAACATGCGTTAATGAACGCATGCGTTTGCACAAACACACGTGCGTGCACAGATGTCATAAACTCTCACCAGGACAACACAGCATAAATGCCCATCAATAAATAATTACACTCTTCATTAGATGCTGCGGGTCAGCAGTTTGAGAGTGTGCTGCAGAGATTAGTCTCCCGAACGACAGCACGGCCTTTTGTTGGAGAAGCTGTTGCCTTTTTGACCCAGTTAAAGAGCTGAAAGGAGACAGAAACGTGTTGTTACGAGAACGCCGCCTATGAAATCATTAACGATGCTAAACGGAGACGAGGAAGGGACGAGGGTTCTGGCGATTAGCCGCAAGACCGACTTTCTTCTGGACTCATTCCAACGGTGGCACTCAGTCAGGGCTTAAACAGCAGTATCGCTGTTGATACTTCTGTCTTTTGTCAGGTCGGAAATATCTTTCAGGGTTCTGGTGGGTTTCTGAGGAGGACGAAAAAAAAAGGTCACTTCCAATCCAACTCACACAGCTTAAAGGCTCAGCAGCCACAAGCTCCACAACACTCCAGATCCACAATGAGCTGACACTCTCGTGGGCCCTTTACCAGCCATTAATCTATTTTGTCATGTGGTGCGCTTCACAATGAACACCACTGTTCATTAGATTTAGTTCGCAGGCAGCATTCATTCTGAAGCTGGATTTGAGAAATCGCACATAGTTTTTCTCTTAATTAGGAAAATTTCTCAGCAGGGTGGGCACCACATAACGCAGCCGGAGGGCAGGGAAAGAGAAAAGATTACAGAGCAAAAAAAAAAAACATATGGGAGAGTGCTGCAGCTGAAATCTGTGAAAAGTCTTGATTTATTTAACATTGTTGCTGCGTCATGCATCAAAACGTCAGGAGAGAGGGGGGCGAGAAAAGGAAACGAAAGGGCACCTCCTCGTTGAAAACCATTTCCCCTGATGGGCCGTATTTTCAGCAGCAATTGACAGCGAGTTACCTCGCTGCAGCACACACACCGCTTTCCGATGGTTAATAAGACAAACTCTTAACAAGTTAATTGGCTTCCTGCTGAGTAGGAAAAACTTTTTTAATTCAAAATTCTACTTATAGCCAGAGATAACACCATATGTTCAAAAGCCATGTTTCCTCTACGCTTGTACAAGCAACATCAATGACGGGATGGAGCGCGCTAATTGGGAATGTAGGCAGAGCAGCTCTGTGAAGGTGTTGGAGGTTCCTTTTATGCAGCTTCCGTTCAGGCACTTATAACGAGTCCTGCGACACTCGTTCAGAGAGACTCTGGAAACTTCCCCTTCCTGAAGCACCGTCACCTGGGTGATGTATACGCCCATACGTCGAATCAATGACGCAGGTCCACCATGGCTGTTAACCCTGCGCTGTAACCGCCACTACACCCTGATATTTCCCCCTCCAAAACGACTCGGATTGATGTAAACTGCTACAGAAATGACTGGTCCACTTGGTCGCGTCGTACTGCAGGTACAGTGTTCAAGTATAATAGTAATGTAGGTTAAAAGTTACCGCCGTTGAAAGATTTATCGGCCGCACCTCACATGAGATGTGCCTCATTTGCGCCACTCCCACATCTACGCTACAGAAGTAAAGCAAACGGACGGAAACTCGGAAAAGTTCCAGTGGTGCAGACAAGAACCTGCACTATTTGGTATTAGTTGGTAGTACGTACCATCAAACTTCAAATAAGTCCCAATTATCCTCCAGGTGTAGCGAAAATTTTTATATTAAAGGCCGGGTCAAACGTTGTTTTTCAGGTGGCCAAAAAAATATTCTACCATATGCAAATATAGCCGACTTAAACACAAACAAATAATTTCAGAAAGTTCATTTTGTCCATGGCTTTATAATTTAATTTGCTAATTCTTTTTGTCGGACAAGAATTTTAGTTTATCTTTAAATACCCGACACGTTTTGGCGATTCCTTTTGTCTGCATCAGGTATTTCAAAAACCTAAAAATTCTTTTTTTTATTAGCAATTAACAAATTAAACAAACAAATAACCCTAAACGAATTGAAAATTGTGTGACTATTTAATTTTAGACCTCACTGATGACGTGTTATAAAGTTGAACGGCTCGTGTCTCAAAGAACAAGGGGAAAAAAGGAGGGAAAAGAAGTTAGCTTGTAGCCTCTAGCTCTTTGCTCACCTCTTTTCCCTCCTTTTTTTTGCCTCTCTCTTTCCTCCTTTCGCTTGGATACTTCACAACCAGACACCAGAGTCGCGGAAGATTATACGAGTAATGGGAAGAGAGTTGTATCGGACCATAGCTAGATCGAAGACGCACAATAAGATTTGGGTTGAAAGGAGACACAATTAATAAAGGCAGGTCCCAAATAAACGCCTGATTATTTGAGTGATTTCAGCAAATAAACATTGTAAATAAAATAAAAGCCCGGGCCTTTATTTGGTGTTTTACGGTAATCCATTTGTCATGGGTTGTTTTGGTCATGCTACATAAAAAAAGAACTTCAACAAAAGAGTTCAGTTCATGGATCCCCTTCCCCCACTGTTATTAATACCTGACTGACACATTGTTTACATCATTAGCCGTAGATTAGCGCGTGCATGATGCAAGTGCAGCCTTTAGAGCATTAACATTCCCCAACCAGCAAGACTGAGGCATCATGATGCAACTTGGTAGAAGCTCCATCCACCGAGACCTGGCAGTAATGAGACCAAAACCCCAACGGGGAGACGGAGGACGCAGCGGCGAGGGGGCACCAACGCGCTCCGTCACCAGTCGCCACGGAAATAAACTGTTATCCTGGCCGCCAGTGATCAGCAGTGATAAATATTAATAACCCCATTATGCCGGGAGAAAAAAGGAGACAGAGTACGTGAGAATGGCCGAGTCATCCAGAGAGAAGGGCGACAACAATGCAAGGAAGTCTTCTTGTTCTCCGGTGCTGCAGGAAATTCTCCCTCTGACATCCATCCAGATGACTCACAGGGTCTTATTAGACGGTCCTCATCTGCATTTCTGTCTTTTGCCGGCTAAAACGTGAGCCTGCAGAAGCACATATGTGCTGCATCTCTGTCTGGATCCGTCTCATTTGTCATGCTGGGGCCGTAGCGGAGCCGGGTTACCCTGCACACCGAGCTGCGGCGCTGGACGGCGGCCCGCGGCCCGGGAAGGTCACCCACTACTCAGTTTAAGTCCCAGAACACCAGCATCGGCCTCCTCTGGATAATGAGTGGACGGAGGGTGGGAAGGCGCACCCTCCCTGACTGCAAATGTGAGAGGAAAAGGCTCTCAGTGCCGTATTATGTAATTTTGATCCGCTACTCACGTTGATCAAGCAGCACAATGGAGCCGTTTTACTTTGATTACGATTCAAAAAACTCACTGGTTTTGTCGGCTTGTGCGACTGAAGTCTTCTATTTTCTGTGTGCACCAGTGAAAAGTGCCCAACCTATCAATTTTAAACCAGTGAAAGCACAATATGTTCCTTTTAACAGTCTTACACCAAATAAAATGGACAGCATTTTGACACGTTCAGAAAAACAATCTCGGTTTTGATTACTTGCCTCTAAGGAACGTATGTTCGCATGAGCTATTTTCTTTTCTGTTAAGAGGAGATATCCATATTGTCACGGAGCAATCAATTACTTCTGAAGGAAACATAATTACTTAAATCACCAGTGGGTAGTAAAGGGGCTCGGGCTGACTGTCGTATAAATAAGGGCCGCCTGCGTCTGACAGGTCTAACTGTTGGTGAGTCAGTATGATGGAAAAATCTATAACGTGAAGACAGAAGAATACACATTCAGCGAAGAATCTGGCACTGCTGTAAATCAGGCCCTGGAACTGCGGGCTAAGCATGCATAAAGAAGACTGCTGTCACAGCTCCGGAGGAAAAAAAAAATGTAGACCAAAGTTCAGCATCTAATCGGTACCAAGATTGGTAACGGTATTCCCAGCCTTTATCTGCTGGACTTTGACTATGGTTACACTGATAAAGCAGTGGTGAACCGTGAGCACTAGCGCTGGGCCTTCCCCTCATCACAGAGAAAAGAAATCGCGGAAAAAGCAACAGTACAATGAATTGAAAGGGTTTAACAAGTGCAAATTTAAGTAACGATGACAAGAATGTAAACAAATAGACCATAACCTCAATAACATTCTCTGCAACAAGAAACATTCTCAACATTAACTTCGCAAAACTGGAGACCAGGGGCGGCGGGTAGGCTATGGAAGGCTATGCCTCCCCAAATACAATGCCAGGTATTTTGCAAAAATGATATAATATGTTAAAAAAAAATGAAAAGTAGCCAGTCACACCCCCCTGGTCTGCGGACCGCTCAGGTGATCAGAACCGCAATGCATTATGTTGTTGTAAACATCCGCATTTTTGCCCGCCAATTACAAATGCACAGCCAGCAGCGCTCCTTTCAAAACACAACACAAAGCTCCAAGACAGGGACAGCGCCCGGTGCGCCCTGTTTGTTAGTGCGCGCAGTATAGGTAGGCCTACTTATTTTATGTCATGATGAGTCGATTCAATTCATCCTGGTGACTGGCACGGTGTCACTGTACTGCAGATATTGGTCAAATTATGCTCAAATCATTGTTACGCAACTATTTTGGGTGAAAAAAAACCTCAAAATTTTTGCGCGCCCGCGCAAAAATAAACATGCTCTAAAGCCGAAATCTGGAAATATAAAATGAGGTCACCCAGAATGTCGTGACGCTGCAGACACCGACACCGAGGGTCATGTCATCACCACGGACAACGCTATGAAATCACGGCGCATTAGAAATCATTCACACATTGACAAATACATTCATCCGCATCATCAATCTACAATACAATGTCAAAAGTTACACAAAGCTGGTAATACAAAGGCTATTTTTTAAGTTGCAATGAAGTACAAATGCCTCTCATTTAACTCCGTCTCTCCACCGTCTCTCACCACCCTGCAGAGATTTGATGTTCGTGCTTCGGGCTTCATGACTTCATGAAGCCCTACGATCTTTTGTTTTATTCCCGCCCACTTGAAATCAAACCGTGATTGGTGGATTTGCCTTTCACTCTCCACACCAAGACACATCGCTTGTCCTTCCCTGGAATTCGTGAAGTTCTAACCAATGAATGAGCAGCTAACCGGGCCTTAATAGAGACAGACCATTCTGATTGGATAACAGGTTTTGTTGGTTATATTAAATTAAATGAGATAGAAATAAAATATTATTTTTATTGAATACTTAATTATTATTTCTTTTTTTTAGGCCTTCTCTGAAGGCGTAGAAGGCCCTGAAGGTTCCCCACTGCGATAAAGCCTTCTATCACTTCAGTGATCGATGGGAGACGGATGAACAAATATTGCCCTGTTTTTATCTTTTTAACTAAAATTGGGCGGTTTGGAGTTGACCTCTGCGTCAGCTTTTATTGCACTAAAGTACAGTAATGTAATATAGTCAATCCAAATGACATTCTCTCTACAACATCTATTTTTGTCTATTTAGCTAATCCCTACATGCGTACAGTGAGCATGTGTACTGGAGATGCAATCTGGACGATGCTAGATTGGATCAGCAAAGTGAACTGCATGTCCTGATCTGGTTACTGACCTTTCCCCGTTTGTAAATATGCATTCATAGCTATATTTTAGGCCTGCTTCGCTTTATAAACGAAGTTGGGATGGGGCTTAGTTAGGTAAGGAATGAACGGAGAGAAAGAAAAAAAAAATCCCACAGAGTGCCGAGGATTTTAATCATGATTTGGAACAAACGGCGTATCCGCAAAAGGCCGAGTCTTTGAAGAGCAGAATTGAGCAAATTACATTCAGATCTTTTTAAACCCACGAGCAGAGCATTGTAATGATTAAAATCAAGGTTTCTCAATGGGACAATTCAAGCTAAATTAAAAGAGACATCCATCAATAGCTGATACGACCACATGAGCAGGGAGTGACTGGGAAGCATTTGCTAAGCTGGACCAGATGAAGTTATGATCACAAACGCAATTTAAGGCGGCACAAAAAACAAGCTTTATGTTAACCTTAACAGGGAGGCGGTGATGACATCTGCAGTCTCAAATGTTTTCAGTTTAACCAGATGCAATCGGCTTGGATTTGTTTTTTAAAAAAGGGGGAAAAATAAAAATAAAAACACCAACAATAGGAGAGGCTAATTTCCAGTTTCCCCACCCAGTTTTGTGAAATTGGTCAACTGCATTACAATGACAAAGTAACATTTAGGTAAGAGTTAGGTTAAGACGTTGCTCGACCTGCAACTCTCCGGTTTTGTGGAAGTAGTTGTTAAAAGACCTTTCAAGCTTGGCATCTTAGACAGATTTCTGTTTCAATATTAGTTGCTCAATTAGGACTAAAGCTTTTTCCTTAAATGTGATTGGTTGGACTGTAAAACTTGTCGTTTGTTGGCTTGTTCACTACTTCATTAATCAAAATTCGTCCTAGCCAACATTTGTAAGTGGGGTCCATTTGTGATTTAAATTTTAAAAAAGGATGAGAAACTGAGCCCCATGTGGGATCGTCTGCTGCCCATGTGGGTTTGCTTATGTCCCAAATGGGACCCAAATGGGACTTATGGTGGGCCCAGGTCCAACAGAGCCATGAACAATCCCATATGAGGGCCCATTTACATCCCAGATCAGCCCCAGATACAAATGCAGAGAAAAGCCTCCCAACCAAAGTCCACCGCCGAAGGAACAACTAACCAAAAGGTAGAGTTTAAGCTCTTTTGGAGAATACAGGGGTTACAATAAGAACAAATGGACTTGATGTGAATATATATAGTTTTTGTGCACCCTTGCAGATTCCACTTTGAGGGATCAAAATAAGACACTTTTGAGCTGAATCTCAGGAATGGATCCCAACTACACTTCCCAGAATGCACCAGTAGCAGCAAGCAAGCTGCTGGTCACCTGATCAGTCATTGTCATTGATTTTGAGCACCAGAGAAAGACTGGGGGAAGCTCAGTTAGTCAAACAAACAAACTTTAGAGGAAAGAAGCTCCAAGTCCACTCATGGATTCAGTCCAAAGACGCCGATAGTCGGTGAAATGTTTTATTTGATTGCATAGTTTGTGAAATGCTGCTGAATATGGTCAAGTTTATGTTTTAACTGCTGTGTAGATTAATGGTTAATGAAAGCATTGCAGCGTTGACTTCATTGGTTTTGTGTTGAATGAGTTTGCACTAAAATAATATTTCATTTTTCAGTAAGAAAATATTTCATTTTGAGTTTGAAAAATTTAAAAGTATAGAATACAAAAGGGGAAAATGTTACAATTCTGTTGAATGTTAAAACTTTACTAAAAATGTGGAAAGTTCATGAAATAAGATTTTTTTACTTCCATTTAAAAAGGTTTAAAATGCTTAAAATGTAGCAAATTTCAAGAAATTTGATTTTCTTTATTCAATTTAAAAATGTTTAAGATATTTGATTAATTTAAAATGTGTAAGATGTTAACTTTTGTTTCTGTCTTTAAAGGTTTACAACCTATTGTGATGAAGTGACCAACCAACCTAAAGAAAAATAAAAGTTTGAGTTGGAAATTGGAAGTGAATTGTCCTTGCGTCCTTTGGAGTGAAAAAGGGTGGACTAGACAGACACTGAAGAATATATGCAAAGGTGGCTAGAGTAGCCAAAAATTGTACTCAAGTAAAAGTACCGTTACTTCAGAATAATGACTCAAGTAGAAGTAAAAAGTAGTCATCCAAATAATTACTTGAGTAAAAGTAAAAAAGTACTTGGTGAAAAAACTACTCAAGTACTGAGTAACTGTTGAGTAACGTCTGATTTATTTTTTTTAAGACAACCATTCAAACAGACAAAAGTACAAAATAATCATCTTCAGGTAAATTAAATCAATAAAATAATAAAATAAATTAAAATAAAAAAATAAAAAATAGCTTCAATTAAAATAAGCTTAAAGTAGATTCAAGTACTTTAATAAATAATAAATAAAACAGAATAAAAAAATAAATTAAGCACAAGTAGCACAAAATTTCAAGCCTTTGTACTTTTTTTTTAACCAGGCAGAACTAGAACAAGCCCATGAACTCATAGAAACTCTGTGTGTGTTTGAGTCTGTGTAAATGTGACAAAACATGGAAAAACAAACATTGCATTTTTACATTTTTCCCAAAGAATCACCCAGTGATGTCATGAGATTGACACGTACATTAATAAAAGGGATAAAAGAAAAGTAACAGCTCAACGTAGCCTAATGTAGCGGAGTAAGAGGAACAGTTTCTTCTTTACAAATCTACTCAAGTAAAAGTAAAAAGTATAGTGATTCAAAACTACTCCTAAAAGTACAACATTTCCCAAAACTTACTCAAGTAAATGTAACTGAGTAAATGTAACTTGTTACTACCCACCTCTGAATATATGACAAGTAACACTACCGTAATAGGAGTTGTGAATGAGATCTTCCCTTATGAGACAGTTGAAGTAAATAAAGACATTGGTGCTGATTAAGGAAAGGCCTCCTCTCTCTTTAATCACCGTTTCTGAGACTAAAGGACACCAGAGAGTAAAAGCTCCCAGTGCCACGTAGCACACTTGTTTACATGCTTCCTGGGACTTGTAAAATAATCCGAAAAATGTGTTTCTTTTCCCAGTTATACAGTTTTCCGTGTAGAGCTTCTCGTCATTGGCTAAAACACATCTCAAGTGCTGTTGGATGTGATGAAGTTTGATGGATTCCAGGTAAAGAGGAGTGTCTGAGCATTGACTGACTGACCCGACCTTGTCTCTTGAAATGAGCTGCTATGAAAGTTTCCACATGACACTAGCGCAGAGGCAACGAGCTGTCACGCTCCTCGTCAGGAGACATTGAACATGCTCGTACGAGAAGATGATAAATTCATCAAAGTGACGTCTCGGAGCGAGCCGAGCTGACACGACCTTGATCGATCGCAGGCAGAACAGATGGTTATAAAGGACAATCATGTAACTGTACACCTATTAGCATAACCATTTGCATATACAGTCGACTTAATAGCGCGAGGCTACCTGGCGTCTCCGCAACGCCGGCACCGGTGGGAATATGACAGAAATATAGCGCTGATGCTTTTACAAATAAAATTACATGAGCAAATATACGATCAGGGCATGCAAAATGTAGTTTAGTCACCTAAAAAGTTGACATCTAGGCCCATTGCTCAGAGAATAGATCTCTCTCCCAGCATTTCCCCGGAAAAGCTGGAGGAGGTGGAAGGGAAGAGGGAGGTCTGGGCCCAATACTGACCCCACGACCTGGATGGATGGATGGATGGATGGATGGATGGATGGATGGATGGATGGATGGATGGATGACTGCAATATACAGAGTGTGATTTCCAATCTTTTAGAGGTTTGGCCAACTCAGTTGTAGGCCTGTGTTGAAAAAAAAAATCGATTTTCCGATTCTAAATCGATTCTCATATTAATTCCTAAAAATAGATTATGTCTAAAGATCGATTATTTTTTTATTTTTTTTTTATTTATTTTTTTCCCCATAATTTTCACCAGGTGAACTTTAGTCCCAGTAGTAGTAGTAGACACACAGTTTGTCATGACACTTCTGAAAAATGCCAGGTGCTTCATGGCAATATGTGTGTGAATAGGTGACAGAATAAATTATATAAGCTAAAATTATTTGTTTACTGCATGAACTGTTGCAATTTCTTTCTTTTTTGCACTTTAAATGGATATTGAAAGGCCTGTTTCAGTTATTTATTTCTTAGTTATTTCACAATAATTATTGTGAAATTATTATTTCACTAGTTATTTTACAGTCATATAATTCAGGCAACAGCTCAAAAAACATTTTAAATAACACTAAGCCAAATCAACATCGAATTGAATCATGATAATCGATTCTGAATATTAAGAATCGGAATCGAATCGATTCTTGACATTTGAATCGATACCCAGCCCTACTCAGTAGGAATTAATCTCCTGATAATTGATATTAAACATCAGAGGCTGTGTGGCTCCTCGAGCTTTATTTTTAGCCATTGTTGCATTCAAGTCACTGGAGAAAAGTTGCATTTCTCAGGACATTGATGCCTTTACTGATATTCCTTCAAAAACACAAAAAAAACAAAGAAAATCTGATTTTGCATGAGTGACGTCAAAGTCCCTGATTTACAGTAGAGCTTAATGATTCATCAAATTGGACGCACAGGCTACAGCAGAAACAAAAAAACCACATGACTTTCATATAGTCTGATAAATATTGTGCAAAACTGCATTATAAACGACCTTTTCACAAACATAGGTCACATTCCATAAGAGTTGCACTTGTTATGTATTCTGGAGTCTTGTTTTGTCAGAGGTTTGTCCCTGTTTAAGGGGAGTTGTTGCTTCCCACAGTCACCTGGTGCTTTCTCAGGTCGGGAGATTGTACCAAAGAAACGTTCTAGAAGCAAAGCTATTGGTTTCCTTAGTGGAGCAATTATTATTATTTTATCGGTTCGCAGAGGTGTCAAGTAACAAAGTACAAATACTTTGTTACCTTACTTAAGTAGAAATTTTGGTTATCTATACTTCACTGGAGTAATTATTTTTCACGACTTTTTACTTTTACTCCTTACATTTTCACGCAATTATCTGTACTTTTTACTCCTTACATTTTAAAAACAGCCTCATTACTCTATTTCATTTCGACCTTTGAAAAAAAAACTATCCAGTTAAATTGCTCCATCCGGATAGAGTGAATTTGGTTGTGGTTGTTTCAGATGTTCTTGTCCAGTTTTGTTCTTACATCCGTTCCCTCAGATTCCTGCAACTAAACTTGGATGTACATTCCAATAAAGGTTAGGATAAATGATAACATGCCTCTGAAGTTTGACTTTTTGCACCATTACAATACTTATAGGCAACTAGTCATCATATCTGCTGCTCTCTGAAACACATGTTAATGCTCAATAGTACACATATATGGTTCTTTAATATATTTGCATTATACTAAGATACATTCATTTTCAATGGCTTTTGTCCTTAATGGCTTTTTCCCCCTTACATTACTTTTACTTTTATACTTTAAGTAGTTTTGAAACCAGTACTTTTATACTTTTACTTGAGTAAAAAACTTGAGTTGATACTTCAACTTCAACATTATTATTTTTAAACTCTAGTATCTATACTTCTACCTGAGTAATGAATGTGAATACTTTTGACACCTCTGTCGGTTCGTATTAACTGAACACATTTGGAACAAGTTGAACTGAATAGTTGGAGTGCTTTGAGATATTTGTCATGATTTTATGTTTTACAAATAAAGCTGAGTTGAACAGGCTAAACTGGGCATCACGTAGCAGGTTTCTGCCTTTTAATAACTCATAAGAAGTTGTCCAATTAGTCCTGAAGTTTTAAAGCCCCTGCTCTGATTTGAAGTGGCAGACGACGACCTCCCAGAATCCCTCAGACACGCCTGGCTCTGTGGATAAGGGGATTTTCTTTCCTGAACTTATTTCAGATGTCTGTGTCTTTTAAAATTAACAACAGCAGCAGTAAGAGTGGTTGCAGAAACAAGGCCAAAGTTTCTAAAGTTTGCAGGTTTATGCCACAGGACTTATTGGTATTCAAGTAAGAGTATCCAGGTGTAACACCGTGCTCTTGGCTGGCGATGGCTGTCTGCTGCCAACTGCTTACCGCACTATGTGTGAACATGGAATTTAACCTCGACATCTGCAAAGTAAATCACGATATTGGTCAGAAAAAAATAGCGATATGATATTTTTGCAATATTTTACCGACATCCAGGCCAGTTGACAGTCTTGCCTGGGCCCCGGATCTCTCCTTCTCCCTCTTCCTCTTCTCTCCCTCTGCTCTTCAGGTTTAAGCTAATGGACGTTAACATTAGAGCTAGCCAGTTAGGTTAAGTTAAGGACTTTATTAATTCCAGCTTCACCGTCACCACCCTTTTTAAAATATTTGTGCAGTGAATCTCTGAGGCCTCTTATTTTCTTCTTCTCTTTTCTCTTCTTTTCTGAGCACCGGACTTGTGCTGACCGGACATTTTGACCATTCTAATGGTTGAATTAAATGATAACATCAAATTTTGATCAGCGGCCAAACCATTTTTGTGTTGGGGGTTCTTGACCACAAGGACAATTAGGAAGAAAACAAATAACAGGCTTTTATGTAACTCAAATACTACATATTTTTTCCACAAATAGGCATATTTTGAAACATTTTGAAAAATAATTCCATAATTTAATGAGAATTAAAAAAAAAAAAAAAAAAAAAAAAACTTTTTTTTTTTTTCCCCCCCAGTTGTGGCCCCCCCCCCCTACCCTGGGCCCGGGACAACAGATCCGTTTGTTCCCCCCCTATCGGCGGGCGTGCCGACATCCGCCAATTAAACTGGTGCACCTCCACTAAAAACGTAATATATGCTGCCACTGAGCTTCCTCCTGATTCCCATTTTGTCCCGACTCCAGCCGGCTCTTCACGTCCTTCAATCCTCCCAAACCTTCAGCCGTTCTCTCATTAAACATGACTGTCAGCTCCCATCACTCTTCTCTTTATCGCCATCCCTTCCATTGTCTTCCTCTCACATTTTATGTTCATATCCCACCTGGCCCCCAGCTTAACGCACGCACACACAACCCAAGCAGAAGAAGAGTGCAGGAAGAAAATGTTAAGTAACAAAAAGGGCTTTTGAACAGAAAAGAGAAAGAAAAAAAATCCAGGAGCAAAAAAAAAAAATAAAAATGCAAGGGTGGGGAAAAAAAAGGTTAAAGGCAATAAAATAAAAAAACAATATGACAGAAGGAGTGTAACAAGACCGATGAAGAAGGAAGGAGCTCAGGGAAGACTGGGTTAACAAAATAAAAGAATCCTTTATGTAAATGATGGTACAAAACGGGGAGACATGGGCGAGGAGCAGATAATAGAATAAGCAAGAGAGAAAACGGAGCCGGAAACGGCGAGGAGGAGAATAGTCCAGAGATTTATGGCAGGTTGTTATGGAGCACCGACTGAATAACAGAAGGTGAGACCAGGTGAATTATTCATGACAATACAGCGGGCGCGAGTGTGTGCGTGACATGTGGGTGACGGGAGTCGCTGGAACTGGAACACACATATACACACTTAAGTTCCTCAGACGCCCTCAGGCCGGCGTCATCTATGAGCAAAAGCAAAGACAAGCCATCCACAACTCGGAGACGGGATTACGGCTAAATAAAGCAGATGGGAGCTCCAAGAGACAGCTGTCTTTAGACTGGAATAGAATAAAGAGACTGAACAAATATTGAGAAAAATCACAGGGAGAAATATGCTTTCATTCCTCGAGCTTCTGTTAACGTCAGCGCTAAAGAGATTCCCATCTTAAGTACTTCATATCCCCGAGTCAATTTATTATAGTTTGTGTCTTTTAGTTCCACATCTGGTCGTTTCACACGGATCATTAGACAGTGTCTGTGTGCGACGCCGTCCATGTTACTGCAGCTACACCTCACACATGTAATTTTAAGATAAATACCATATTCCTTCTGGTGATGAAGATAAATGTGCTGCATTTGCAGCCCACTATCGCCCACAGTACCTGAGGAGCCGGTCACACAGAAGACGACGCTCAACATCGTGCAGACAAAGACGTCTTAAATGTTATGCCGATTCTGCTTCTCCTCTGCCTGCAGAAACCGCGGTGTTCTTAGGCCCCGTTTACACGGAGCAAAAACTGTGGTGTTTTCATGCGTTTTGGCCGTTCGTTTACACAAAAACGAAGCTCAAAGTCACCAAAAACCATCATTTCTGAAAACTCCGGCCAAAGTGGAGATTTTCAAAAACTCAGTTTTCATGTTTGCTTGTAAACGGAGGAAAACGGACATTTAGGCTTCAGAACGTCACATTATGAGACAGAAACGTCACCAGCATCATTTGTGCGACCTGTGTTTACAATTAGTTTGGCCACCGTCAATATTTTCTTGTATTTTACCTGTTTTATATTCTAAAGTCACACTTAAAAGTAACTCCACTTCTCTGTCACTCCAAACGAAAGACTCTCGTTCCGTCTTAAAAAGTAACTGGCAGTCAAGGCTGATTTATGGTTCTGCGTTACACCAACGCAGAGCCTACGGCGTAGTGTACGCTGCGACGCGCACCGTACGTAGGCTACGCCGTCAATTTAACGCAGAACCATATCATTCAGGCTTCACACGTGTCATTTGTTGATGTTTTTTCCAGGATTCTGATTGGCTAGCATGACTTTATCTTCTCGTTCCACTGCCCCCTGTAGGTTTGGCTGCTCATAGCACCTTAACAGCGTATTTATGCGGGTTCGTGTAAACGAGGATATTTTTCAAAACGTAGAAGGAGAAATATCCATTTTTGTAAATACCCGGCTATGTGTAAACGTGGCCTTAAAATGTGATAAAACTCAGGCAAATTGATAATGCTGTATACTTCTTTATTGTTATAGGTTTTCGAACCGTCTTAAGTGTCTGTATTTCTGCTGACCTGAACTTCTTGCCATGACTATCCTGGTCACATGAAGGATAAACGCAAACAGTGCTCACATAGAAATGCCACCAAAACGTATTGGTTTTGTTCCTTGTCACAGTAAATGTGCAAAGGTAAGCACACTCTGGCTCTGCAACCTTTAAAAGGAGCATGAGGCAGGATTGAAGCAGGATTTATGAAAAAAATGCATATACGTTTTAAGTTTTCTAGTAATAATGTCAGATAAAGCGTTCCAAACCAAAAAGAATGAGCCCTCTAGTGTATCTCTCCTTTGCCTTGAACAGGCTGTGTGCTGCAAAATGTGCTGCAATTCCGGGCCGGAATTTCCCGCGCTGTCCTGCGGATGTGACGTCACATGACGCTGCATCCACGTTCTCCCCGTTCTCCCGTGCCGGCTTCGCTGTTGGCTGCAGTACCCCCAACGGCCATCGTGGCGAAGGGTGGCGCTAGAGAGTCTCATTTCTTAAAAGGAGCCTCATGCTCCTTTAAATTGTGATAAAACTCTTTATGGTTATAGGTTTTCGAACCGTCTTAAGTGTCTGTATTTCTGCTGACCTGAACTTCTTGCCATGACTATCCTGGTCACATGAAGGATAAACACAAACAGTGCTCACATAGAAATGCCACCAAAACGTATTGGTTTTGTTCCTTGTCACAGTAAAAGTGCAAAGGTAAGCACACTCTGGCTCTGCAACCTTTAAGGATGTGCTCACACTCATTTTTTCTGCCATCTCGCGGGATAAAGACCGCCTCAAGAGCGCTTCCCTTTTTCATATTCCGACGCCTTTACAGCTAAATGAAACGACCCTGCAGGTCAGCCCGGATCAAACCCTAAAGTGGACATTTTATGCTCATTTTCAGCCATCAAACCTTAGTGTTGCTCCAAGATTAACTGAGAAAGCCTGTAATTGTTTCAGAGAGTGACAAAGAATCTGGGTATTTCTTGACCGGTTGGATGCCTGGAGGCTCGCTGGTGGGCAGAGCTGAAGGATCATGCACATACAGACATCCAACCAGGAAAGTACTTTCTCAATATTTCTTGTAAAAGACCTCAACACCTGAAATCCATCCATCCATCCATCCATCCATCCATGTTGGATCAAGAACCAGATCAGGAAGCAAGAGTGGAGGAGCACAACAAACCATGTTAACCAAGATCACCTCCAGATATTTTTTTTTTTATTTTTTCGTTTATTTCGGCATGTTTATATAGACACATTTCATCTCCAGAACATTATACATTGCATACTCAGCACATGACGAAAAGGGTACGGGAGAAGCTGACGCTTATCAAAGTCCCGCCCCGTTCTATGTAAGATTCATGATCACATCAACAACAGAATTCAGTAAGATACATAGTTTACCACATAGCAATTTGTCTAATTTCATCCTTCACAGTCCAGATAGCATATTACTGTTAAGCAAACACCATGCCTATTAGCTGGTACTACAGATTATGCAGACTTTAAAAAAAGCTAAAGATCCCAATAGTCGAGGCTTTTGTGGAGTAAATCAGTGAATTGATCACGTTTTTTGGCCAAAAAGCTGAAGCAGTTTTCTTTTCTTACCAACCTGAGACAGACCATAAAAGATTGAGCTCCATTAACTATCATTACTTTGCACTAAAAACGCAACATGCATGCCGGTTGCCAACACAATAGTTTACTTGCCACTTGTGCGGCAGACTCACGGGATTTGATTCCAAGTGGCCGATCCACACAATCTTTGCTGCACAGTCAAAAATTCACAATTTTGAAAATAAGCTATTCCTTGTGGAAAATATGATGATAGAAGGAAATGTCCACCATCTATGATGTCATAGAGAGCCAGTGATAGAAAAAAACTCTCCAAAACGACACGTTCTTAGGACTCTGAAACCGGAGCATTTCCTGCAAAGGAATGCTCCAACACACTAATTTCACTGTTTTAACTTCCTGCCACTCATAAAATGATTATTAATCATTATAAACATTATGTATGAGTCAGAAAATATGGGAAAATATAATATGGACAGCTTTAACTGAGGAGGAATGAGCACAAAATTCGAATTTAAAAGAAACGCGTGGTGGAAATAACATGTCATGTACTCACCGAGTTGATGCAAGCCAGCTCCTTGTTGAGCAGCCAGGGCAGCGAGAGCTTTCCTTCTCCTCTGTAGCACGACTGAATCCTCTCCTTAATCTTCTCCTTTATCTGCCGCATCGTAAACAGACACAAAGCGGACTCCTTGGGTGGCTTGGCCCTGTTTTTCTGACCCTGCGCGAACACGGTGAAGAGAACCTCCTCGCGCTCCGAAATACCCAGAGAACGTGCCAAGCGGGCTCCCGGGCGGGTCAAGTAAGCATCCTGGACCAGGCGGTACTCCACTCCGTCCTTGGTGCAGCCGATGGGGAACTCCACGTAGGAGTAGAACTTGGGATCGTCGACGCACAGGCGGACGATCTTGGAGGTGAAGAACTGTTCGCTGTTGGCGTCCGGCGAGGTGAGCTGGGTGTCAAGCTGCAGGGTCAGGTAGTACACGAACTGCTCGCTGTTGAAGCCGTAGATGTAGTAGATGTCGAACGCCGGGAACTTGGAGAGCGTGTCCGAGGGAATCTTCAGCTGAGAAGAGACGAACTCGTCCTGGTACACGAAGCTGAACATGTCGGCGTTCTCCTCGTTGGACATCAGCTTGCGACTGGACAGCGTGGGGAAGTACTCGGATTTCCCGTCGATGGGAGTGCCGACGAACAGTTTGCCGCCTCCGCCGAAGATATCCGGGGAGATCACCACCCCGGACATGGTGCCCGCCTCGGCCACGCTGGATAGATAGTGCTCTTTGCGGTGGTGCGGCTCGCCGAGCTTAAATAAATCATCCAGACGGAGGAACTGGCATATTCCCTGGGAAGTACTCCCACATGCAATCAAGCGGTTGTGGGCGGCGTCGAGCAGCAGGAGTTTATTGACGTTTGAGGTCTGCACCAGCTCGTGGGGGCAGGACTGGACGCCGGGCGGAGGGTAGCAGCGAGGGTTGTCCGTCACGGGCCCCGTCACGTGGCTCCGCAGCTTGGTGAGGTTGCTGGACAGCTTGTAGATCCAGTTGACGGCGCCCAGGTAGACCTCCCCGGTCTTGTTGTGGACCACCAGGTGCGTCAGGCCTCCCTCCGGGGGGGAGAAGGAGAGGAACGGGGAGGCAGCGGAAGGAGGAGTGGTGGAGGGGAGGCAGGGGAGAAGGGAGAGGAAGGTGAGGACGAGGAGGGGCGGGTTGAGGTCGCAGGGCATGATGGTTAGGGACGGGGAACCGTGAGCAAGCGGGTGCTGGAGAATATTGTCGGGGGAGGGAGGGGTGTAAAAAGTCACGGGTTTGGAAAGCTTCGCAGTATAACTGAAGAAAAGGACATCCGCTTCTCCTCCTTTATTCTTTTGCTTTTATATTCTCATCCCCTGATCCCCAGCCTCGTCTGCCACCAGACCTGAGGAAGAAAGAAAGGAAGAAAAATGTTAGCAAACACCAGCATATAAATTCAGTTTTTCTATTTTTTGCATCTCCATATATCTGACAAGAAGAATTACATTGTAATAAAATGATGAGACACTAAATTTTCATCCACAGACTTGGACTTAGAGGCTTTGAAGAAGGGAAGGAAAAAAAAAAACAACCCAAAGAACAAACGAGGGCCCTGCCGGCTTTGTTTTATTGACTTCTCAACACTTGGCTCGCGCTGCTCTGCGGAGTGCATCTTTTTCAAGAAGACGGGGCTAAACATTGCTACTCTGCATATTGATTGTCTGGAGGTGTTAAAAGATTCACAAGGAATAGTAAACTAATACCTACAACAGATACACGCCTTGAAATAAAACCCCTCTTTGTCTTTTACGTCCTCATTAGCAAGACATTTAAAAAGAATGGCGTTGATGTGCAGCATTATGACAGCAGGTGAGCGTCCATAAATTACCGAGCAGAGCTGCATAGAGAGTCCAGAGCGTATTTACTACCGAGCAGCCGAGCAGAGAGATAGAAGGAAGGACGGAGGGGGAGAATTAGTCCGACCTGATAAAACGCGAGAGAGACCGAGAGAGAGAGAGAGAGGGGGGGAAAAAAAACTGAAAGCTATTTGGCTTCATACCAGCTCAATATAAAAGGCCGCAGAGATGGTGGGACAGATTGCCATAAAAGTAAGAAAAACAGAGAGGGAAAAGAAAGGGAGATGGACCATTCATCTATTTCCCATTACAATCGTCCATTCATCCATTTTCTACGAGCGCCTATCTGGTTCAGACGGAGGGAAGCCAGGGCTGTCCCTAACATGCACTCGGGAAGATGTAGAGTCTGCACAAGTGACATGGCTGCCCCATTTACCAACGCAGGAAATGCTTATGCGCTGCCGTTACCATCATTGCTGCGAGAGATGACGGATGTCCCTGAAAGCTGACGGACGAATTCTGGCTGGAGACGATTTGCAAAGAGCGAGAAACGTTTTTGTCTAGAATTTGCTGAGCAGCAACTTAGTCGTAGATTTATTTCCCTTAAAGAGGGCATAATATGCTTTTCCATTTGTTCCTGACATATTTACAGTGTAATGATGAATTATATCCTAGATGTGACTGAAGAAGCAAAATGCTTGAATTATTATTAGTCTTTTTTTTAGCGGCATTTCTCTATGACATCATGAAGTACAGAATTTCCTTATATGGTCACATCCTCCCAGCAGGGGGCATCCACATAATTTCAGGTAGGGATGGGAATCGAGAACCGGTTCTTGTTCAGAACCGGTTCTCAACGTTTCAATTCCTTGGAATCGTTTGCATATTTTTCCATTTTCAATTCCAGTGGGCATCACGCATGTTGCGTAACTTGCGTAAATAGTAAAGATGGCGCCCAAGCGATACAGATGTACGAAAGTCTGGTTATATTTCAGTAGAAAAGACGACAACAGGCTAACCTACAATACTTGCTAAGTGAATATTTCATCAAAAGGAGGAAATGCTACCAACATGCAAAAATATTTGCGCACACAGCAGCAATAATGATCAAGGAATGTTGCGTTTTCCAGCAGCATTAGCAACGTTAGCATGTCCTTGGCTAATAATGCTACAGGTAACTAATGAACTAGTGGACACTCCCTATCATATTAGTGCCATTTGCCTCATTGTTGTTTTTTCCAAATGGGAAGTGATAAGGGAATTGTTAAAGAACTGAATCGGTAAGCAGAATCGAAAATGGAATTGGAATCGTAAAAATCGTATCGATTCCCATCTCTAATCTCAGGTCTCGTCAATGATGGCGGCCCCAGCAGAGGCACCACGGAACCTTTCAAAGCATCCAATAAGCACATCCGTTCCAATAAAAATGTATTTTTGGTGCTCCACTCTGGCTAAGCCCTGTCCTTCTACACAGCAACAGCATCATTAGCGTCTCCATTTCTTGGCTGCAGATGTTTTCTGACTCTGCATTTTACTGACTCTCCCCACATCTACCAACACAGGCAGACAGAAGAGACAGCTACCAAAACACAACATAATCCTTGATGTTATGCAGCTAATGAGCAGAGTATTTACTGCAGACAGATGTTTAGCTGTAATCGTCGTTGCTGTGGTTTGTCAAGTTACCCACTTTCATATCCTGAATCTGACTCAAACATGAAAGGATCCAAGATGTTGAGGTCAATCACAGGAAATGTTAAAAACAAAGCATTTATATATATATATTAGACAAGGCAAGTGTATTTGTATAGCACAATTTAACACAAGGTAATTCAAAGTGCTTTACATCAACATTAAAAGCAGCAAGACACAATTAAACAGTAAATAACAATAAATAAATAATAATAAATATAAGTATGTAAAATGAGATAAAATGATAAGAAAAGAGGTAAAGCAGGTACACATCTCATTCTTACAATGCCAAGAATTACATTTCTATACAGTCAAAACGTAGAAAGACCAGGTAAAATACAGTATTTTTCCATTTGTTCCTTATTAAGTTTAGTTTCACTTATCAGCCATTATGATTCTGATACAGATAAATAAGCAACTACCTAATATTAGCCTGCAGATAAATCAGCCGGCTCTAGTGAAAACAGGGGTGTCTGTCCAGCAACAAGAGTTTGTCCTTCTGGACTTCAACCAATCAGAAAACACTTCATCCAGATCTGCTTGTTTTGTTTAGGACGGGCATCCTCTTGTGTTTCTCTCTTTGTCATGCTGAAATAATGACAGATTTTAAGAGATGTGCTGGGTCCGAAGCTGCTGACATACTGGAGATTAAAATTAGATGAGAGCATTTGAATACTATGGCTACTTGAGCTGTTCCTGCAGTTGGAGTAAATTCATCATTTACTCTCTAAACTGAAGAACTGCACAGGGCGGTGAAAGCTTTGAGATGCCAGAAGTGTTTTCCATGTAAGAGATCATTCGTTTGGCCAAATGCAGCAATCTGGATGAGACGAGGGGAACGATCCTGGCCGGGCCGTGAAAAACCCTTTGCTTCTGACAAGCTGATCACTTAGCAGGATATGTAATTTCTGTCTGTAACTGGCACAAACAAATAGTTTTTCCAAATGCCTCCCACATTCAGTTCTGTCCCATATTCCTCACTAATTAATTGGTTTATGCGCCGCTGTAAACGGGGCACAAGGCGAAGGCTTGTTTCATAATGGAGATTGGTCAGCTAACTATTCTCGTCTCCCGTTTCTGCCGCTGCTCCTCAGACCTCCCTTTCATTACATTCCTGTCTCTCCCTTCTCTCAGACACTTCGCTCCTCATCAATAAAGTCTTTCATCTCCAGCGTGGCTGCGATTACAGCGGGCCCCCCCGATGACGACGCTGCCACCCCGTCTCATCGGGACAATACGGCCACTGTTAGCATCCTGGATGCACATGCACAAAACGTCAACACACATGTACAGTACGCGGGTAAAAACCGGCCTTTCCGGATTCATTGTGCTTCAAAAAACACGCCTCAAAACCCTTTTACTGACATAAAAATGGACTGGGAAACGTGTACTTCTACAACACAAGCACAGACACACACCTGGAGAGATGAGAAAAGACATTAAACATGCACTTTTTGTAAATAGCATGATAAGAATGGTTATTTTTGCAGCTTTACTATCTGCTTTTCTCTGATGTACCGTAAAAATGCTATAAATAAAGTGAGATGCAATCCGGCACACGTGGACTCGGCGGGCCACATAGATTTAGCCGCCGATGGAGCTGAGTGCTGATGATATCAGGAGTTGTTTGACTAAACTGGGACAAAGGAACGAGAGGGAAGACAAAGATGTTTGTGAACTGAAAGAAAAACAAGGCACCATCTCTTTGAGAGTCAGAATTAGATCAAAAAGGAGAAAATACACGTGAAGAATCTTGTTGGAAAAATGACACAAAGTGGGAAAAAAAAAAAGACTGAAAACAGGAACAGAATATTCTAATCGGGGAACAAACGTCCTCTCTCTCTCTCTTTCTCTCGGTTCATTCAAGCAGCCTCTCCGTGTCGTGACAATAGCACAGCGGTGTTATAACATCATTAAATAGTGTGTGCTTTGTAAATTGATATTTTACAACCCCTATGACGTCATGTACCCCTCCTGCCTGGTGACAGCAGTAGGCACCAGCCCCCCCCTCTGAACAGAAGAGGTGAAAAATGGAGGGATAGATGGACATTTTACAGTTTTTATTAAGTATTTATCTCAGACATAAAAGTTCGGTCTCAATCCAGAATGTGCTGTAGATGGATTTGTCCATATAAACACTATAGTGTCGCCATAAAGGCTCTGAAATTGTCAAATGGCAACAATTTATTCCACCATTTGGGTTACACACATCAGTGGTCCGGGACATGATGGCTAACTCCCCGACAAAGAAAAAAACCCAAAAATACACATTTTTATTTTAAAGTCCAATTAATCACTGGGGACACTGCACCTGGACCATTAAAAAAAAAAAGGACTTTAGACGGCTCTAAATTGGATGTTTTGATCATTTGGGGGACTGTGTTGGACTGGTGTGGAGCTCTGTGAATGGGAAGGGTACCAGGGGCACCATTTTACAAGCCATTTCCACGATTACAGAACGCACTGCACCAATCACAACAGGCGGGGGATGACAGCACTTCTCAAACCAACCAACATGAAGCAGAATTGATGGGAACACCTTCAATCAACCAGTTTCTAACTTATTGTTGGGCAATATTGAACAAATCTGATTTTCTTTACAACTAAAATCAACCACATCTAGCGTCAGATAGCAGAGGCTGCAGATTGTTATTTTGATTCTCTTAACCTTCGCTAGCTTCGTAGTATTGCTTAACACAGAGATACAACTTAAGTGTTAGTTTGTTTAGAACATTTTAGTCGTTTTAAATGCATTTTCAACTTAAAAACTTGTGGGCTATTTTTTTTATGATGCTATACTTAAAAGGAGCACGAGGCAAGAATAAGAAATGAGACTCATTAGCGCCACGGCGGCCGTCGGGGTTCCTGCAGCCAACAGCGAAGCCGGCACGGGAGAACGGGGAGAACGCGCATGCAGCGTCATGTGACGTCACATCCACAGGAGAGCGCGGGAAATTCGGGCCCAGAATTGCAGCGCATTTTGCAGCACACAGCCTGTTCAAGGCAACGGAGAGATACACTAGAGGGCTCATTCTTTTTGGTTTGGAACGCTTCATCTGACATTATTACTAGAAAACTTATACGTATACGAACGTATACAAATTTTTTTCATGCCTCAATCCTGCCTCATGCTCCTTTAAAAGCTTGTGGGCTATTTTTTTTATGACGCTATACTTAATGAATGACTATGTATGATGATGCATTCACAGACCCCCAGAAAACAGGTATTAATATTAAAAAAAAAAGATACAGTATATAGTTTAGATAAGCTAGATACTTTATTGATCCCAAAGGAAATTTAGAATTAACCTACCAGGGAAAAGCCGGTCAAAACCTTAAGATTGAAAATTGTCTGATTCAGATTGTGATCGTTGCGTCCCCTTTAAGTGCCTACCAACTATTTTTCAAATATTCTCCAGGAGAAAAACTGTTAGTTTGTTTTAGAATATTTTAGTCGTTTTAAATGCATTTTCAACTTAAAAACTTGAGGGCTATTTTTTTATGATGATATACTTAATGAATGACTATGTATGATGATGCATTCACAGATCCCCAGATAACAGGTATTAATATAAAAAAAACAGATAGATAAATTAGATTAGTTAGTTTAGATAAGATAGATACTTTATTGATCCCAAAGGAACTAGGATTAACGTAACGTAAAATTGTCTGATTCAGATTGTGATCGTTGCGTCCCCTTTAAGTGGCTACCAACTATTTTTCAAAGATTCTCCAGGAGAAAAACTTTAATTTATTATATATTCAATACAGTGCCTGCATGTGTGCGAGTGCGTGGCCGTCCCCAAGCCCGGCCGCGACATTAAATGAAGCTGGAGTGGCGTTCAGGTCCATCCTCTTGTTGATTTATTGCTGTTGGCATATCGACTGCGCACACAGCCACAGGCCTTGGCCAAACACTTAGGCAAATTTATACACACCACTTCTTTAGCATGGAGAGCACATCCATGCCTGCCAGCCTCACTGCGCAGTTTTTCTTTATATGCAAGCGTGCATCCTGCATCTTTCCCATCTTATTTGCTCCTTAAAAATACGCGGACGCACGTCCCGACACATCAGCCTCGTCCATAAACTGTGTACACGAGGTGTAATTAAAGTCTACCGACAAATCACTAAGGAAAAGGGTTCTGTTTACAAAGATGCCCTTTCCATTTTAGCCATTTTTTTCTCGTGATAAATGCACCGGAGAGAGAAAACAGTTGAGACATGAAGTGGCTCAGACTACTTGAAACCTTGACCTACATTTGTTACCCTGTTGATTAAAGCCGGCGAGCCTGCAGGGCTGGATTTCTACGTATAATCACCAGCACAATCGTGCCACGGCGGTGTCTACGGCTGTTTTTTTGTTGTTGTTTTTTTTTAATGCTCATTGTTAAAGTTCAAGTTATTTTACACCTTACACTAAAAGGTGATGTTATTCAATCTTTAGCCCTTTTCAGAGTTGACCTTTTAAAAGCAGCCAGGTTCCAGGCAATAAAGACTTTAACCTTGAACCAAACCGTCTTAGTAATTAAAGTCAGATTTTAGAGTAAATCCAATGTTTCCTCGATGCATTTTACAGCCGGCAGAGCTGAACCGGATATGTGGAGATCAAATTATGCACAGAGGGCTACTCCGACGCTTTTGAGAGAAGTATAAAGAGTCATTAAAAGGAGAGCTGTACACGGCACGTGTGTTACATCACGAAGTAACCCGGCCGGCACGAGAACACACAGTATGAAAAAAGCTCAGCAGAGCTGAACTAGGTTTTCTGGAGAGTGCTTTTGTATCATTTTACCTCACGATTGGTAAGAAGTGATGAAGCCCAACCCTGGGCCTAGGGCTGGGCGATATATTGAGATTTTAATATATATCGATATATTTTCAAACGCGATATGGTACGAGACAATATCGTTTATATCGGAAAAAAAAAAATATATATATATTTATTTTTTTTATGATTTTGATATACCGTAGCTTAATTTGTGACAAATTGACTTGAATGTTTTGAGATTTGCACAAATGTTTTGTTATTTGCACAACTGTCAACCTCAGTGGAAAAGTCTGCCTGTTACTGTCTACATTGTATTAATTGCACAGTGTATTTTAATTTAATTGTTATGCAGGAAAGGGATATTTGTTTTATTTTATTCAAGAAGCATTTTTATTCTATATATGCAGGCAGTTTATTTTTATTTCATTTGTTTTATACATTGATATTGTGCAGACCTCTGTTAATAAATGAACCTGTGCGACATTTGGCACGAAGCTTTGTATTAAAACTGTTTTTTTAAGGGTTTGCCTCAGAAAAAATGAAGCTAACAGAAATGCTATGCTATAATGCTTTGGCGGAAACCCCAATTATGGCACAGAAAAAATATCGATATATATCGAGTATCGCCATTCAGCTAGAAAATATCGAGATATGACTTTTGGTCCATATCGCCCAGCCCTACCTGGGCCCAACCCAACCCTGGTTCATCCAGAAATGGGAACATGGCTGGCGAAAGCAGAAGATTACCTTCCATTTATTCTGATCAAGTCTTTCTAAATATCCTCATGTCAAATGTCGCAACTGAAATGTCGGGAGTCCTGCCAGAGCTGAAGCGAGGACCAGCCGGGCTCCGGTGGGACCGGCCGGCCGGGCCAGGACCCCGGGTCAGCCCGAGCAGCCGGCCCAGCGACCGCTGGTCCTCTCAGCTCTGCCAGCACTCGTTTCAGACGGTGGTTGCCAGCGATCTGGTTCGTCAACCTGGAAGTTGATTAATCTCCACTGACCTCCATGTTTAAATGTCCAAATCTGCAGCAGCCTAATAGAAAACTGACATTTTCAGCGTCCATATGTAGACTTCACATCCCTGGATGTGTTGATGTAATATTACTGGCTTGAGTTGGGTTTGCTGCACGAGGAAGGGTCAGAAAATCACTGATAAAACCGATGGGAAGCAAATTTGAAATCTGATAACAGTTTTTTTACCCCCAGTGCCAAAAACTTGGCCTCAACTTCTACAGTGAAAACAAAAGTATTAATGCTAAAAGTGAATGAATGCAGAAGGACGTAAAACGACAAGGAATAGAAGAATCGAATTCCGTGGTCGTGTCTACAATGGATTAAACAGCAAAATCTCAGATCTCAGCTTCAGCCCTTTTACTCAACCCAAAGATTTTCAATTACAACTTCTCTCTGAAGTGAAATCCAGAGATTTTACTTCAGAGAATAACTTTTACTGTTATTTTTGAAGTAATAAAGGCATGACTTGAATGAAAATGATTAAAAACATCTCACACAAAATCAGCACTTGATGTTGTCAAACCTTTTAAAAAAGCAGAAACTGTTTCTGTAAGACTTTGCAGAAAAATACATTCAAGTATTTAATGACAATATATGAAAGTATTATTTAAAAGTTCTGCTGCAAGTCTGATTGAATTCCTGCTTAGATGCCGCTGGAGAGACGCGTGGTCCAGGCGTGCCGTCGGCATTTGATCAGATCAGTTGACACTTTAACTCCGGGCGTCTTGCAGCAGATGGCTGAGACGTTGAAGTCGGAGTGCGGGTCGGAGGAGGTCATCGGAGAAGGAGATGAGAACAAGGGCAGGAGGGCAGACGCTCGCTTGAACGTGAGGAGATTTCCATTCGGAATCCATCTTCCAAAAGAAGGCACGATATTGGCATGTGCTAATGCTGCAGACGAGCTGAATCACAGCCTGATGCAAGACCCAAAGAAGCAGAGGCGGGAGGGAAAAGGTTGACCCAGTAAACGGACAACCTTTTAATGCATTTCATATAACAAACGCGCTGTTGTGAACTACAATTAACACTAAAGTAGTCATTAAAGGCTTTTAGTCGTGCTGCTTTTGCCAATCAATGATCAAAGAACCAATTTGGCAGTCTGGACTGTGTCTTACATCTAGATGTGTCCCAAACTGTTTCATTTTGTTTAAAAATTACCACCAACAAAAACTCAAATATTTACTTCAACTTAGTTTGGCTCTAGTGTCACTTTTGACCACTTTTATTTTTATTTAACCAGGAAGTCCCTTGAGATTAAAATCTTTTTCGAGGGAGACCTGGCCAAGATAGCACACCATAACAGATGTTAATAACAGACACATACAACAAAATCCAGTTTAGAAATAGCATTTGCGCTCTTCAGTTACACAGTTTTCTATCAGAGCTTTCTCCCAGGGAGACCAAATCATTAAGCTATAATGTGTTCTGAAGATTGTTCCATGACCAGGGTGCAAAATAGTACTTTAATTTGGACATGACTCTTCTACACGCTGCACAAGCAAGAACACCGCATACGTGGCGCAAGGCACCGCCAGCTAGTGGACCGTACTGTAAAGTAACGTCGCTAGCTGTTTTTAATTTGCAGCAAACAACCAGTAACATTGGAGAAACTGGTCTCTTTGCTACAAGATTGGAAATGCACAGGCTAGGGCAGGGGTCGGCAACCCGCGTCTCTAGAGCCGCATGCGGCTCATTAGCGCCGCCCTAGTGGCTCCTGGAGCTTTTTCAAAATTGTTTGACCTTTTTTTTCCTTTCTTCTTTTTTCTCTTTTTTCTTCTTTTTTTCCTCTTTTTTTCTTCCTTTTTCCTTTCCTTTTTAATCTTGACATTTCGACTTTTTTCTTAACATTTCGATGTTTTTCTCAACATTTAGAATTTTTCATGAAACTTTGACTATTTCCTCAACATTTCGACTTTTTCTCAATATTTCGACTTTTTTCTCGAAATTTTTGACTTTCTCAACATTTCGACTTTTTTCTCGACGTTTCGACTTTTTTCTCAAGATTGTACTTCAACATTAATCTTGACATTTCTACTTTTTTCTCAACATTTTGATTTTTTTCCTCAACATTTGTACTTTTTTCTCGAATTGCATAATAAAAAATCTTCACCCACCAATATAGAAAACATGCAGCATGTGTTGCCTTCATTCTAAGGCTTATATAAGACTTTTCATTTTTTGCGGCTCCAGACATATTTGTTTTTTGTGTCTTGGGTCCAATATGGCTCTTTCAACATTTTGGGTTGCCGACCCCTGGGAAGGGAAAAAAAACCCTTTCAGGATCTTCACAGCAGACTACCGGGCTCTTGGTGGGGCTTTTCGTCAGATGCCCTTCCTCCAGAACCATGACTGGGCCTGGGCCTGGTACTACGAGAACCCGGCTATGAGGGTCCCAACGGGGGCAAAGTGGGGTTCAATTACATCAACCTGCAACAGGGATGGATATGGAAGAGGTGAGCTTCCGGTTGGAGAGCTAGTGACCCATCGGCCCAGTCATCTACTTCCATTGATGTAGTAGCTTGGCTGTTATCACATATCATCATACTGGATGATAATAATACAGTTAAATTATGCAAAAACTGCCCCCATCTGGAAAACAGAAAGGCCTTCTACCGAAATTCCAGAGCCAATTAAAAGTGGTATATGGACTAAAATTCTTAAACCCTTTAAAAAAAAAAAAAGGAGGCCAGTTTACCGAAAGTACGATTTCTTTCAATTAAGACTGCAGTTTATCAAATATAAACGGATGATACGGATGTCCACAGAAAATTAAACGGAACCACATCTAATTGGAATGAGCGTGAGCGTTTATATGCGACTCCACGAGAAATAAGTGTTTGTGCAAAGATGAAAGAATGTCGCGCATGTGTGTGTGTGTGTGCGTGCGTGCGTGCGTGCGTGCGTGCGTGCGTGTGTGTGTGTGTGCTGCAGCATCATGCAGAGGAGACAGTGGTTCATTTACAGCTGCATTCCTAACTGACACACTGACCCACACACAGCTGCATGCACACTCACACCAACGCAGTAGGAAGCAAAGCAACAGAGAGCTCAGCTTCAAACTGCAAGCACACACACACACCGCTTAGTTATATGGTAATTATTAACCGTAAAATAATTATTTGTGGGGTTTTTTCTGAAATACACACGGGTTTTAGGATTTAGGATTAATAAAAGGAAACAGGCAATTATATTGACGTCTCTGGATTCATCAAATGTATAATAAAACACAGAAACAGATGCTTAAACACACAAATATACACATAGATGGACAAAACACACAAAATCCATATTCAGGACAAAAGAAAGATAAATTCAGATACACAAGCGCTGCCACAGGTCCGACATGTGCAAGCTCACATGTGCACGTCCACAGAAAGTCGGCGACACGTACGCACACTTTCCGAGCTGGCGGGTTCAGCTCATCCGTCACTCATTCGGACAGACACAGCAAAAATCCAGGGAGAACAGAGTTGAGAGGATGAGCCCTAATCGTTGTTAATCTGACTCAGTCCTCCACGATACACTCAAGTCTGAGTCCACGTTTCCACAGTTTGAGGGGTTTGAGGGGAGAAATGTATGATGATCCTGACAACTGCTGCAAAAGACAAATCTCACGAGCAACAATCACAGCAAACTTTAACCAAACTTGGTCTAAATGTCTCCAAGAAGGTTTGTGGAGCCGTTAAAATACTGCAGTCAAACCCCAATTACAGGCACACTTTATATATTAAATTGTACATGAAAAGCATTAAAACCACTGCATTGTGTTTCCAAAATCAAGGCGAAAAGATGAGACTTCTGTCTCCAGGAAAACACTTATGATGCTGCGAGAGGAGAAATCTGCTGTCCAGGCCTTTCCTGTGGGTTTCTGAACCCAGCGACTCCGAGATGCCCCCATGCAGACCTCGCATTCAACTGCATCGCAGGAAATCTGATTACAAGCGGCCGAGACTAATGCAAAGTCCAAACACATTACAGGATGGATTCAGATCCAGTCAGGATTAATCAGGGGGTGGGCTGGGCTGAACGCACCCTGGGCCGGATTCAGGGGCCGCCTAATAAACTAATCTCATCGTCTTGGGTGACGACTCATTGGATTTTGAGTACCGATAACCACAATTAGGATCTCTGCCAGTTGATTTTCTTTTTATGTTTGTGGAGCACCTTCCCTTGTGTTGCACACACCTTCATTTGGATCGTAAACATCCTGCGACAAATTAAGTTGCAGGTTACACCTGCAAGTTACACCTAACTTTCACCGAAAAAACAACACATTTGGTGTTTGGAAGTAATATGAATGTGCGCTTGTTAACTGGATTAGCAGATTTTTCATTAGAAATCTATGAAAAACAGCCCAAGATGCTCTCTTTTCTCAACCTATAAGCAACCTCATATTTTTCTGTGCAATATTTTCTACCTTCTATCCACAATGTCCCAATATTCTACTATCTATGTGCAATACTCCCATCCTTTCAAGGGCAATATAATTCTTCCATCCATTTAAGTGCAATATCCCCCCACCCATTCATGTACATTTTTATCCTCCCATTCACTCTTGTTTATAGTGTGTGTGTGTGTATATATATATATATATATATATATATATATATATATATATATATATATATATATATATATATATTATATATATATATATATATATTTATGTTTCCTTGTTTACATAGTCTTTGCATGTGTGCACTTTGACGGAGCTGCTGCCTAATTTCACTGTACCTGTACAATGATAATAAAGGCTTTCTATTTTCTATTTCTTGTAATTGAAGCAGCAAGAAAAAAAACAAATGTTTTTACAAGTAATAGCTGTAAATCCATTGGAAGGAACATTTGACTGTCATCTCCATAAGGTAAGAGTATCCTCCGAGACTGAGCATTCCTGTCTCGCTCATCTCTTGCAAGGCAGAAGCAAGTATAGATGAGATGACAACAGTTTTCAGCAGTGAGAAGAAAAGCAGAGTGTTTCTTCAGTCGCAGCATCCTTCCCGGATCTCAGGCAGCAGGTGTTAGGTGACAGTTGGAGCTAATTGGTTTCATTATCAAAAGTCAAACATGCTTAACAAAAACTAGTTTTGTCTCATTCAAATTGAGATGTCCCAATGATGCACTTAAAACATTGGCTTTACGGGTGTTAGAGCTGGGCGATATGGACCAAAAGTCATATCTCGATATTTTCTAGCTGAATGGCGATACTCGATATATATCGATATTTCTTCTGTGCCATAATTGGGGTTTCCCCCAAAGCATTATAGCATAGCATCTCTGTTAGCATCTTTGTTAGCATCTCTGTTAGCTTCATTTTTTTCTGAGGCAAACCCTTAAAAAAACTGTCAGTTTTAACACAAAGCCTCGTGCCAAATACCTTTATTAACAGAGGTCTGCACAATATCAAAATGTATAAAACAAATGAAATAAAAATAAACTGCCTGCATATATAGAATAAAAATGCTTCTTGAATAAAATAAAACAAATATCCCTTTCCTGCATAACAATTCAATTAAAATACCCTGTGCAATTAATACAATGTAGACAGTAACAGGCAGACTTTTCCACTGAGGTTGACAGTTGTGCAAATAACAAAACATTTGTGAAAATCTCAAATAAAACATTCAAGTCAATTTGTCACAAAATAACCTATATCAAAATCATTAAAAAAAATGTAAAAAAAAAAAACTTTTTTTAAAAATCGATATAAACGATATTGTCTCGTACCATATCGCGTTTGAAAATATATCGATATATATTAAAATCTCGATATATCGCCCAGCCCTAACGGGTGCCATACAAGGGTCTTTCACGGACCCCCCTTAGCCGGGTTTTTACAGTTTCATTTAGTGTTTGGTCAGCACGAGAGACGGAAGAGAAAACCAGGCTGAGCGAAGCAAGAGATGGAATGAGAGTAAATCTTGGACAGTGTCCTGGAAGTGATTCGACCGCCACGGCCACAGAGGGACGGTGAGCCAAACACTGCTCAAATCCCTTCGTGCTGCTTTCATATCATTTTGTGAAAGTCCATCTATCTGGAAAACAGTCAACGCCAGAAAACGGCAACTAAAAGCTATCAAACGACTACTAACAGTGCACTTTTATATTATGAATTCTCTCGTAACACTTGCATCATATCATCCATCAAAAGAGAACGACACTACAATATACTCCACTATAATTACATATAATTCACATTTCATAAAAAGGTTGTTGAACATTTGATGTGTGTTTGGCTTCTTTATCTGCGGAAATGTCAACAGCAACTTTGGTCCGCGGTTGTTCGGGGTGTGCTTTCACCTCTCTCAGCTATTACAAATATTTAGATCCATCGACTGGTACCTGATGTTTGTGTGGGAGTCTTTTCCTGCATGACTAGCTCTCCAGTACGCTTTCCTCTAAATAAAAGAGGTGGAGTGGAAGCAGAAAAGCTGTTCAAACTACTTTCACACCAGTGGAAACATAGTTAGACAACAGAATCGTGGATTTCAGTTTCAGGGGGTTGGCAGAACTCAAGGATGACGTCCACCTATGTGCAGACCTTCATCTGCAAAAGAGGCACCTAACTTCTAAAATAATTACCCGGAAAAACAGGACAACAGTCTCTTCAGCGTTGGTCAAGCGTGACCAGTATTATCCGACAAAGAATAGCAAACCTTTATGATGACTGTCCCAGACATGATTGACAACTATGAGTTGGAGGAGGACGAGAAGTGGTGGAACCACAAACAACGTCCTTTAGAAAATAAAAAAATAAATTAAAAAACAATGCTGCTAGGGCAGGAATCCCAAAAACTAGAAATAAAACAACAAACAGAACTCACAATGGCGTTGTTATGGACCCAGAGAACCAGGAGAAACCACAGAGGGAGGAAAGGAGCAGCAAAACAGCTACACTCACAGACGCTGACGAGACACAGGTGCAAACAATCAAAGACAGGGAAGTCCAACTAGAACCAAAACACACTGGGAACCAGACTTTCAAAATAAAACAGGAAAGAAGCCGAACATAAGTCCAACCCACAAGAACCAAGAAAACAAAAGAATAGAAGACCAGAACCTCTTAAAAACCCGAGACCATGACGACCTAGACCAGGAGTCGGCAACCCAAAATGTTGAAAGAGCCATATTGGACCAAAAACACAAAAAACAAATATGTCTGGAGCCGCAAAAACTTCAGTCTTGTATAAGCCTTAGAATGAAGGCAACACATGCTGCATGTTTCTATATTAGTTATAACTGGGGGAAATATTTTTTTTTTCATTATGCACTTCGAGAAAAAAGTCGAAATGTCGAGAAAAAAGTCGAAATGTCGAGAGAAAAAAATCAAAATTTCGAGAAAAAAGTCGAAATGTTCAGAAAAAAGTCAAAATTTCGAGAAAAAAGTAGAAATATCGAGATTAAAAAGGAAAGGAAAAAGGAAGAAAAAAAGAAAGAGAAAAAAAGGAAAAAAGGAAGAAAAAAAAGGGAGAAAAAAAGAATAAGAAGGAAAAATGAGAAAAAAAGAGAAGAGAAAAAAAGGAAAAAAGGAAGAAAAAAAGGGAAAAAAAGAATAAGAAGGAAAAAGGAGAAAAAAAAGGAAAAAAGAGAAGAGAATAAAAAGGAAAAAAAAGAAGAAAAAAAGGAAATAAAAGGTCAAAAATTTTAGAAAAAGCTCCAGGAGCCACTAGGGCGGCGCTAAAGAGCCGCATGCGGGCGGCTCTGGAGCCACGGGTTGCTGATCCCTGACCTAGACCCTTGCATTTATTTATCTGCATCTAAAAGGAGCAGGATCCAGAAGTAAATGACCGAAAATTAACCGAATACAACAAACCGAATACAGAAACCGTGATAAACAGCCGCTCAATCCCTCCAGCTTCCATGTAGACCAGAATACGATAAAACTGTTGACCCCCTTTCAAGTTATCTAAAAAGATTTGGTCATTTCTAACAATAACAGGAACTTGTTACTCTCGTGTTCATTAACAGTTTGTACATCGTTCGCTGGTAGACAGATTACCAACAAGGTCACGGTGTCTCTGCACAAACTGAGCTTTTTATGCACTTTTTGTACACACATAAAGCTAAAAACAGCCTTTTTTTGTCTGCAGGGACCCTATCCACACCATCATTTGGGTAGAATGACATTTGTGAGTCTTGTCACGGGAAAGGCGATTTATTCCAACGCAATCGCCCCAAGTGTTAACATTAATTCCCATTTTGCTGCAAACGCATTTTCCATTTCACACAAAAGTGCTTCAACTGATGTCCCCAATGATAAGTGTGCACTCCTGACCATCTAATGACAGACCCAAGGCTGTTTTTCTCCAGAATGTTCCTTTAAAACTACTTTGCATTGCCGACACAGGTTTCTACACACATGAGCTTATTGCAGCTACAGATGCCGTTTCAACAAAATGTCAAACACAATGATAGTCTCCTTCAGACAAAGAAACCCAAACGTTTCCTGCCCTAACTGCCGATATAATCCCGTCACAAACTCTGCATGTGCTCTAATTACCCATCAGGAGAGTGTGAGCAGATGTGGTGAGCGAGAAAAACTGTGACAAAGGTGTATGTTCACTCGCTGACCACTTCATTAGCTGCATCTGGTGCACCTAATAGAGTGGGGAGTGGATGTGCTGTATATAATCCATTCACCACTTTATTAGGAATACCAGGTGTGCCTGATAAAGTGGCCACCGAGTGTATGTGCTGACAAACCTTTAAAAAAAGAGAGAGAAATGTCTGCATCTGGATCATTCCCACGATGGCTGTTGAAATGACTGCAGTGGAGCGTGTTGGTGTTCGGTTTCCAAAGAGGTGGCCCTGCAGCTAAAGCCATTTAGAGGGGCTTTAAGTGCTTGAATAGGCCCAGAAACACAGTTCTTTATCAGACAATTTGGCGTAGATAATCAAAGCTGGCTACCCACCACAGAACAGCAATTTTGCAGTTTAAGTAAATTAGGAGGAGAGAGAATTGAAGGATATAGAGAGAGAGAGAGATGGAGAAGAAAAGCAAAAAAAGGAATGTGGAGAAACCCACGACAATCTTCAGCAAAGAGAAAAGCGGAGAGAACCGTTTTAAAATGTATACGGTGCTCACAAAGTACACAAGGTGCTTCAGGTTTTGAACATTTTATTGCTCGCTGGTAGGAATGGGCGATATTTTGCCGTTCACGATAAACCATCAAAAGAATTCCTCACGATAAGAATTTGTCATCTCGTGGTAAAACTGATAAATTCCCGTTGATGACGTTTTTGTGTAAAGCTGATTTTTGGAAGGAAGGAAGGAAGGAAGGAAGGAAGGAAGGAAGGAAGGAAGGAAGGAAGGAAGGAAGGGAGAAAAGAAGGAAGGAAGGAAGGAAGGAAGGAAGGGAGAAAAGAAGGAAGGAAGGAAGGAAGGAAGGAAGGAAGGAAGGAAGGAAGGAAGGAAGGAAGGAAGGAAGGAAGGAAGGAAGGAAGGCAGGCAGGCAGGCAGGAAGGAAGGAAGGAAGGAAGGAAGGGAGAAAAGAAGGAAGGAAGGAAGGAAGAAATGAAGGAAGGAAGGGAGAAAAGAAGGAAGGAAGGAAGAAAGGAAGGGAGAAAAGAAGGAAGGAAGGAAGGGAGAAAAGAAGGAAGGAAGGAAGGAAGGAAGGAAGGAAGGAAGGAAGGAAGGAAGGAAGGAAGGAAGGAAGGAAGGAAGGAAGGAAGGAAGGAAGGAAGGAAGGAAGGGAGGGAGGGAGGGAGGGAGGGAGGGAGGAAGGAAGGAAGGAAGGAAGGAAGGAAGGAAGGAAGGAAGGAAGGAAGGAAGGAAGGAAGGAAGGAAGGAAGGAAGGAAGGAAGGAAGGAAGGAAGGAAGGAAGGAAGGAAGGAAGGAAGGAAGGAAGGAAGGAAGGAAGGAAGGAAGGAAGGAAGGAAGAAAAGAGGAAGGGAAGAAGGTATTGTATAGGTATTTTTATTATCGTTATCGGGATAAATGCCAGAAATTATCGTGATAATTTTTTTTAGTCCATACCGCCCATCCCTAACAAGGAGCTTCAGGTTTTGAACATTTTATTGCTCGCTGGAAATCTTCAGTGTTTCACAGTAAAAAAAAACATTTCTTTAATCAAAAAAAGGAAAACAACAGCGTGTCTAAATCCGAGCCTGTGGTTTTCAGTTGGAAAAGGGTGGGATGCCCTCTCCGGGGTCGGGAGTGAAGTCCTGCCTCGGCTGGAGGGATCTGAGCACCTCAGGGTCTTGTTTACTAGTGAGGGAAGAGCGGAGCAGGGGGCTGACAGGCGGATCGGTGAGGTATCTGCAGAAAGGTGGACTCGCAACGGGCCGTTTGGGTCAACGCGGTCATTAACTGCGGGTAGCAAACCAAAAGAACCTGACCGCGGATACGAGCAGCTGAGATCGATTTTCCTCGCAGGGCAGCTGGACTATCCCCCAGCAGGAAGTCAGGAGTGGAGTTCCTCCGCATCGGGAGGCGGTTCAGACATCTGGCCAAGATGCCTCCCAACCGGGGGAGGGAGCAGAGGTAAACCCAGGCTGTTCTGGACGGATTATGTTTTACAGCTTACAAAAAGAGCTGAAGGATACAACAGAGTATTAGGGCCAAACAAAAAAACAAAAAAAGGAAATTACGAGACTAAAGTCATAATGTAATGAGAATAAAGTCGTAAAATTACGAGAATAAAGTCGTAATATTACGAGAATAAAGTCGTAATATTACGAGAATAAAATCGTAAAATTACGAGAATAAAGTCATAATATTACGAGAATAAAGTCGTAATTTATGGAGAATAAAGTCGTAATATTATGAGAATAAAGTCGTAATATTACGAGAATAAAGTCGTAATATTATGAGAATAAAGTCGTAAAATTACGAGAATAAAGTCATAATATTACGAGAATAAAGTCGTAAAATTACGAGAATAAAGTCATAATATTACGAGAATAAAGTCGTAATATATTATAAATATATAAATATAACTTCACAAGATGCTCAATATTCCTCATTTTAACACAGGGAGAAGATGCTCTTCCTGTTAGAGTTCTCATAAATTATATTCTCATAATATTACGACTTTATTCTCGCAACATTACGACTTTATTCTCATAATGTTACGACTTTATTCTCGTAATATTACAACTTTATTCTCGTAATATTACGACTTTATTCTCATAATATTACGACTTTATTCTATTACAACTTTATTCTCGCAACATTACGACTTTATTCTCGTAATTTTACGACTTTATTCTCATTATATTATGACTTTATTCTCGTAATTTCCAATTTTTTTTGTCTTAGTTTGGCCCTAATACTCCGTCGTAGAAGGAGGTGGCTGGGAGGAGGGAGGTCTGATGACCTGAACCCAGATAAGCAGAAATTAATGGATGGATGGAGTCATTCTAACTCATTTAAAAATGACTAATAGTTAGCAAATTAAACATGAAGTCTGTGTTTGACCCGTTTCATTATGTTTTCTCAGGATGTAAGAGGAATCCGTCTCTGCAGACGCCCCAACAAACTCCATCAAGTCATCAGATGTTATCTGGGTTTGGTCTTCCACACGTCACATTTTGGAGAAAAAGACTCGCATTACAAGGGGAAAAATGTTTTTCTGGCAGGGAGCAGCCGGCATTTCTGGCACTTGACCCAAAACAACACGTTAAAGTCGATAAACCCCAATCGCAGTTCTTTTTTGCTGCAGAGCTTTGGTTCAGGAGGAATTATAAGTGCGGTGACACATTTTTACCTAATGAAACATGTCAACATAGGCTGTTCGGAAGTCACTCGACACCTTCGAGAGGTTAAAATAACTCCTGCTGCAGAAAATCACAATTAATAGCTTTTTAGGCTGTGAAGAACACCTCGTTGACTGAAAAATTAACAGGAGCCATGAGCCAAATACCTCCATTAGCTACTCTGGGAGTTGAGTAAACGCCATCTGAATGTCCTTTATGGTTCTAAAAGTTAAAGCTGGTGGGCGAAACAGAGCAAACGTACATTTTTTGAACTTCCACCTGCTAGAAAGGAACAAAACTGTTTTCAAAGGGTGGTAAATTCCTGGTGGACGTCACACAGCTCATTCTTACTCCTGCATAGTTCTTAGTACTTTCACAGACCAATCTGAGACAGCTGGCCCACTGCTGGGCCCACTGCTGTTCATTAGTGAAGGAGATCAGAGATGACGATTCCCGACAAGTGACAACACGCACCTTCCCTTGCAATTGTGTGTACAACTTAAACTGAAATAAAGCATCTTTTTTTCCCCCAAAAAAATTGAGAACAAACATATTTAAAGCCTTAATTCTACACCATGATGCACCCAAGGACCGGCCAGGACTGCTCTCAGGTGCACGTGGGTGACGTAGACTTCCGTTGGGAGGCTCACACTTTGAGGTCGCTGGTATCCCGGAGATGCACACAGGAACCAACGAGGTTGTATCTCAAATTAATTAATAAATATTCTTTCTTTTAGTTCCTATGGTCATGAACTTTGGGTAGTGACCGAAAGGACAAGATCGCTGATACAATCCTTCCTCCGCAGGGTGGCTGGACGCTCCCTTAGAGATAGGGTGAGGAGTTCGGTCACCCGGGAGGAGCTCGGAGTCGAGCCGCTGCTCCTTCACATTGAGAGGAGTCAGCTGAGGTGGCTTGGGCATCTGTACCGGATCCTCCTGGACGCCTCCTGGAGGTGTACCAGGCATGTCCCTCCTCCCTAGGGAGGTGTTCCAGGCATGTCCCTCCGGGAGGAGACCCCGGGGAAGACCCAGGACACGCTGGAGAGACTATGTCTCTCGGCTGGCCTGGGAACGCCTCGGACTCCCCTCGGAAGAGCTGGAGGAAGTTTCTGGGGTGAAGGAAGTCAGGGCATCTCTGCTGAGGCTGCTGCCCCCGCGACCCGGGAACGGATAAGCGGAAGAAGATGTATGGATGGATGGATGGATGGATGTTTTAGTTACAGGGCGCCATTGTGAGTGCACTACAATTGTGTGTTTTGAACAGCGTTGGAAATAACGCTGATATTTTTTCCCAGTAACAGGTAATCTAATTAATTACTATTTCAAATGTTACAACGCTGTTACTGACAGTGAAATGTGGCGCGTTACTATATACTGACATGATCAATTAGATTGATGTTATCCGACCGGACTCTTTCTGAGTGAGTCAGGTCAGGTGAGTCAGGTTGAGGTGAGTCTGGTGAGTCACGTTTGAAATCATAATTAGTTAGATTACCCATTACTGGGAAAAAATAACTGTTAGTAACGCCGCTATTTTTAAACGCTGTTATTCCCAACACTGGTTCTAAACTCCTTCACTGTACTTCGGTACCCTTGCTGTCATCCGTGTTTGCTATTTATACTCACAAAACCTGCATTTTCCTAAAATGCGACATTTCTTTGGCACACTCTTCTTTTTTCTGCTCTCCGTTTCTTAATCTCATATTTATGATCGAATGCTGTATATTTCAACAAAACCAAGCAGAATGGCGAGTGCCAGCACACGCACACAAACACACACACACACACATAGAGAAACACACAGATAATGTATCTGCTCTTTTTGCAGCCTGCATATGCAAAGCTTAGCGAGGAGAAATATCACACTTGATTAAACACTGCCTCTTGAATCAGCCACTCACACACCTACACAGACCTACACATATGCACATCTAAAGCTATACCTCAGGGCATGAGGAGATATCACACACACACACACACACACACACACACACACACACACATGAGAACAACTAAAGCTATCCTGAGAACGAGGGTGTGTGCATGCATGACTTTCTGTAGATATTTGGCGTGTGTGTGTGTGTGTGTGTGTGTGTGTGTGTGTGTGTGTGTGTGTGTGTGTGTGTGTGTGTGTGTGTGTGTGTGTGTGTGTGTGTGTGTCATCTATCCTTATGTCATCTCTCCTCTGATGTGACCTTTGCAGACAGATATTTTCTTCCCGCCCTGCCAGCAACACTGCTAACACAATTACACTGAGCTAATGAACACAAGGCTCTGATAAAACCGGCACGCACACACACACATGCACACACACACACACACACACACACACACACACACACACACGCACTGCCGCCATGCATATCAATCTCCCAGTAAAGGCTACATTTGCATCTTTAATATAAATGAAAGTGCTTATTAAAGTGCACACAGCGTTCAGATCAGATTGAGGAGGAGCTCATTTAAATCTGCAGTGTTTAACCCCCCCACACACACAGCCCACCCCCTCTCCAATCAAAGCACATTTCCTTCCTCACTTGCGTGTACGAGGGACAAACAGAGGGAACGCACTTATAAAGATACTTTTACAAAACCTGAATCCAGTTTGACATGTTTTGTCCAGCTGAGAATAAATTACAATATTGTTCTCCTATTATCACTAATTAGCTTTTTTATGATTTAATAGCTTGTAGCAGTAAGATTCAACAGTATCAAACCCCACACTAATCCCACATTGATATAATATTTACAGAGGTGCAAGGATCTTCATTTGACGCTCCGGGTTATCTCAACAAGTCTGAGGAGCTCTTAACCTGAAGTGATTCCAGTGTGACACTGATTAGATTTCACACCGGTATGAATAAATGTGATTCATTAGTACCAACACTTATATTTTCAAAATGAACTCAAAGGGCCCTCTTTCACAGTTATATAAGAACAACACTCTTCACGGGTCGGTTGCCAGGCTTCTCTGCGAGGAGAGACTCGTGGGAGGCGAAGCAGCGGCAACCATACACACAAGACCGTTAATAACGGGGGCATTTCTTTACAAGAAAAATAACCTCCGATATAAAGCCATCGCCCTTATGAGCGTCGCTCGCTTCAAAAGGATGCGTCGCCCCTTTGATTTGTCCCCTTTTACTTTTAATTTTTGAAGTTGGGGTTATTTTCTTACAGGGTTCTCGTTCAGGAGACATTCGGAGTAACCGGATGAGGAGCTAATGCCAACACCAAACCGCTAACAGCAACGGACTCCGCTAAATATCTCAAACCTCTTAAATGTCACAGCTGTTATAGATTCTTGAACTTTACATCAGACTGTTTACTTTGTCACTACATTTACCGTACCGCAGGCACATGAGAGTCACACGGACCGACCGTAACTGCCGGATTGGAGCCTAAAAGTGAAGCGTAAAAAAGTGATTGACAGTGTTAACGTTAACCGCTGTGAAATCGTTGAAATCGTCGAGTTGTTTTAGACTAGAGGGGGGGAAATTAACTCCTCCAGCTGATTAGCTTTACCAAAGATCCTCTATACCATACCTGCCAACATTGGGCTGTGAAAAAGAGGGAGATTTTCTGGGGTAGCGGTTGGAATGCTCCACTCACAACATCCCCGCCCTGATATAAACAAGGCGACTTTTAATGAGCTTTAAATCCATAGCTACAATGAAATGTGCTAAAATGTACCTTCCAAAATGATTCTACAGCCTTCTTGGAGCCAATTAAGTTTAGTATTAATAACAATAAAATACAATATTTGTAGAATTTTCCAGGTTCCCTTTGTCACCCAAGGACCTGTTTTAATTGTAGGTGTCAGACTTTGCAGCTTCAATCACTTTCTTGGAGGGAACATACTTGTGGCCAGGGCTGGTATGGTTTATCTTGCAAGAAAGAAGTGCGCAAAGAGTAGAATTATCCATACTCATTGTGTTTTCTGTGAGGATCTTTTTCACTATGCTGAATGAGCTCTCTGAGCTTGCATTGCTGTGAGGGATGCAGAGTATTGCCTTCATCAGTGATGCCAGATTTGTAAAGCTCTCCTCTTTCCCTAGAAGAACCCAGAACCTTCAACTCTGTCTTCCTGTGGGAGATCCTTGCTTGCTATGACTTGATTCTCCACCAACTCTTCCCTCATATTTTTTTCAAAGCATTTTCTCAAACAAAACCAATTTTCAAATTTTCAAATAACAAAATAACATATTTGAACCATTTTCCAAACAATAAAATAACTGAAAAAATCTGAAAAATGGTTCAGATATGTTATTTTGTAACTTGAAAATTTTAAAATATGTTTATGTAATGCTTTGCTGATGAGAGAATATGTTTCTCTATTTTTCTTGTTTTTGTGAGGGGGGATATATATTGTTTTTCGGCACTACCTTGTTCTCTATAGCTGATATAACATGAATTACTGTGGGATCAATAAAGTTCTTATTTTTGCCATCTGAGAAAATTAAACATATTATATTTGGTGCCTAACTGTTTCCCAAGTATATTAGTGCGTGTGTGAATGAATAAATGAGACGTAAAAGGTAAATGTATTTGTAGAAAGGCGCTTTATGAAAATAAGTCCATTTACTTGTATTAGTTTACAGCGCAGTCTTGCCACATCCAATATGGCGGCGACGTTGACGTATCGCAGCAGCTCCATGGGGCGGAGCTTGGACGTAGGCAGTGCTTTTGGGTTGGGTTGCCAGGTTTGTCAGGAACCCGTTAATATAATACATCCATGCAGGAACCCCGACACGTGAAACATCATTGACTCATTTCACTTTAAAATCGGGAGATAAGCGGGAGAAATTACAAATCGGGAGCAGGGCGGGAGAAATGGTTGAAAATCGGGAGACTCCCGCTTAAATCGGGAGTGTTGGCAGGTATGCTCTATACAGAAGATAGCGCATTACCGTTACTGCCAATGGTATGAAATGGTATACACTTCCTGTCTCCTAAGGGGTCGTGGTCGCCCCTCTGACCTCACTTCCTGTCTCCTAAGTGGGCGTGGCCGCCCATCTGACCTCACTTCCTGTCTCCTAAGTGGGCGTGGCCGCCCCTCTCCCCACATCGTTTTGGAACATACAACACTAGATACAGTACAACTTTCTTCCAAAAAGACTTAAATAATAAAAATAACAGTATTATTAAGCAAAGAAGCAAGTTTTATTTTAGTTTTAAACTTCATTTTATCCGATGGTAAAACGATGAGAGCCAAATCTCGCGAGAGTGTGTTGCTCAGACAGAGACAGGTCTCAAACAAAGTTCATTTTCTCCTAATCTGTCGGTCTGAAAATTGCCATTTTGGTGTCAGAATGTTCAGAAGGTTTGTGGCTTTTGGAAAATGGGTCCCATATTTACTTAGGTTACTATGGGGCGAAGGAATTGGTAATAATCTGTGCTCACGTTCACTTTTCCCATAGGACTCAATAGACTCAGGACCTACTTCCTGTCTCCTAAAGGGGCGTGGCAGTCACGTGACACAGATACAGGAAACTGAACCGTAGTGGGCTGTCTCGTTTATTGAACGTCTCTGGCTTTACTATTGCCTGTTATCCTAGCTTAGCATTCCTTCAGTACATGATTGCCAAGGAGACCTAACTGACCCTTTGTGAGCCTTCTGATTGGTCCCTGACTGACCACTCAGAAAAATCATTCTCCGTTGCTACATCCGGTTTATCCGGTTGGACAAAACGGCCGTCTCTCTTGTTCACATCAAGTTTTTACTTGCCTTGTATCAAGATTTTAAATCACTGGATTATTTTTTTTAAACTTTGTATTAGTAAAAAGGAACAGTGTAATGAGCGTGCAGGGTATTTTTTTATCTCCAAATTGGCAGAAATCCGATCCGTCCTGCCAAAACAAAGTCGGCTCGGCAGCAAGCTACAACCCATGCCTACAACCGCAAAAGCCTTTTATTTATTTCTCTTAAAATGGTTAAGTGGTGTACTCGGGCCACTTGTAAAAGTGACACCCACTACCCAGAGAGAATCATAGGAATACATTTCATCCCAAAACCAACGAAAAATGTCTGCTTTGGATGAAGCTATGGAGACTAGGGTTGCCACCTTTCAGAAATAGAAATAAGGGACGCCCTGATTTCAGCAGCGCAGGAGCCAAAAAAAAGCCCCAAAACTTCTAAACTGAATAAAAATGTGTTTATTTTATATGAAAAAACTAAATGCTTTGATTTAAAGTTTAAAGTGCTTTAATAGCATTGAACTTTCATGACTGTACAGACAGCCAACCATACTAGCAACTGAAATAGCCTCCTATGCTATGTATGTCCACATCAGCCCAGATGTATGATATAGCTACAGGTGAAGAATATGGTGTAAAAGTTAATTTATTTCAATAATTCAACTAGAATATGGTGTAAAAGTTCATTTATTTCAATAATTCAACCAGAATTTGGTGTAAAAGTAAATTTATTTCAATAATTCAACTAGAATATGGTGTAAAAGTTAATGAAAATACGGTACAAATCGCGTCCCGTATTAGTTCAATACGGGACGCAACATTTTCTCAAATAAAGGACAATTCCGTATTTTACGGGACGGGTGGCAACCCTAATGGGGACGGCCACACCTTCCACCATGCTATCATCTAAATTCATCAAAAGACAGTTTTTTTAACTCACTCCACGGTACCCAAAGTGTTCCTTTTTATTTACATTAAAGTGACGTAAAACCCTGTTTAAACAAGGAGAGTGGACGGAAGATATGACAGTTTTTGTCCGACATGGAACGGGGGCGGGCTTGACAAAGGGTCAAAGGGACGTTTGAAGCTTGAGAACATATTGTCTGAAAACCTAGTCTGATATGTCTATGTTCCTTTGTTCAAACTAGCCAAATTTAAAGCTTCTGGCTCTGATAAAAAACAACTAAACTTTCTACGATCAGTGTCCAGAGAAAGCATTTCCACCCAATCCTCATTCCTGTAATAATAGGCAAGGCAAGTCTATTTGTACAGCACAATTAAAAAAAAGGTAATTCAAAGTGCAATAATACACCCTTATGTAGTGTTGTGACGGTGCCTTCAACCCTCAGATGAAGGAGCCAGGAGTTCTGCATCAGAAAACACATTTGCAAAAAAAGGAAACAGAATAAGGCGTATATTTGACTATCCTACGACTTATCTTTTGGACACGGCTGACCAATTTGACAGTAAATCCACAACAGACCCTCTCGCACTAATGCTGGAACTAAATATTATTGAATGAGAGTCTGGAACCCTAATTTGTCTGAACTTGGGGGCCCCCGCTGCAAAAACAATGAAGGAATCCTGCTCCGGTTCCCTGCGAGTCAGATCTGGATCTACATCTTTTGACGTGAGGTTACAGTCACAAAGGAAGAGAGCAAATTCTTGAGGCGTCTCATAGGCTTGATTGCGATTGGACGAGGTCCTGGTCCTGTCTGGTTCTGATTATCACGTCGCAGACCTGACAGCATTCCAGCGCTGCTGCAGGCCCGGAGCCTCACAGGAGGGAGGGATTTTTACTATTGTGCAAAACGCTGTTCCCATCCTCTTTGAATTTCATTTGACAAGAGTGAAAGAGGAACTGATTTTTAAAACCTTCAATCAGACGATCAAATTTTAAGACCCTGATGGTGGGAAACATCAGCTATCCACCGCAGAAGAAACCGGGCGAGAGGTCGAGCCCCTACAGCTCCACAGCGGCTGCTCTGAGGCTGAACCCGACCTTTGACTTTCCCGGGAGCAAGTGAAAGAATAATTTTACCACGAGGGCCAATCAAGTACCACAACAGTATTGTTGCACGTGGGACAGTCAAACAAGCGAGTGATGGTTTGAGGTTCATGTGCAGGTCAAGATCCATACGTAACTATAGTTAAAGCTTATAATCTGCTACGCCTCCCTTCCCTCCAAAAACCAGTGCAAACGGCTCTCCGTGTAACTGGAAACAATGTTCTTTGTTGGCGATTTAAAAGCAGGCTGATAAAGCACATGGCTCTGAAACAGCAGATTAACTAGATAACTGTTGTTGCATTTAATTGCAACCAGTTAAAACTGAATTCAAGTCCAATACAATGTCGATGAAACAGCGATCCCACAGTAATCCCTCTCGGGTATTGCCTTACAAGATGTTTCTCTCTCATCGCGTCTCCGTTATTAAATATAGTATGATGTTGATGCTGGGAAATAATGACTAATATTGGATGTAATCAGTTTTATCAGACGTTTTTATTTGATTATGTCAGAGATCTCAGCCAGAAGCTCAACATTTGAGTGGAAATACATAATTTCCTTGTTCACCTTTCAGAAAAATTGTATATCGTATGCTAAAAAGGGCTTGACATCAATCAACGGTACTGTACTCGGAGGTTGATGAAGAAAACCTTGAACGGGACCAAACTATAAAAAGTCCATAATTTGGGCCCAATCCCATTTCTACTCCTCTGCCCTTCACCTACTCCGGTCCTCCTCTCTTGCCAGTCCGTTTGTGGTGTTGTGTATGTTTGTGTCCCTCGTTGGGATTGTGCTGCCTAAAAAACACGAACTGTCTCCTTTTCCAGACCGGTCATCCGTTACCATCTTGCAAGTGGAACCCCAAAATGACCATCTTTTGAGTTGCGTTCCTGAAAAATCTCCATTTGGAGGCCTGTGAAGGTTGTTGCTTTAGCCCTCCCTTCATCCAAGAGAGAACCAAAACACCACCAGTCCCTCACATGAAGGCTGCTGTAAATAACTTCATACTAGGGTATACCGCAATTTATATTCATAAAATTCTTACTATTCATTTGTGCAACCTTTAACTATGTCAAGATTTTTCTTTTCTTTCATATTTAATAACGAGGGTCCAACTGGAAAAAATAGTATTGAGTTCATACTAGTGATGCACCGATTGTTCGTTAACCGAAATTGTTCGGCCGAAAATGGCAAAAAAACACTTTCGGTGTTCGGTGGAATAAGTGGGGGAAAAAAACGAACAATTAATAACGGCGTTGTAAAATAAGGAAATAGACTGGCCGCTCCGTCCCATAACGTTGCACACTACATAAATCGTTAGCCAACCAAAAACTAACCCCATAATAATTTTACCTAATAGACTGGCCGCTCCCGTAATAAATCGTTGGCCAACCAAAAACTAACCCCATAAGAATTTTACCTAACATTCACCAGGAGGTGGAACCAAAACAACATAATTCTGGGAAATTAAAACATTTTCATTTTTTTAAGTTCAATAAATATTTTCTACCTTGTAATTTTGTAAAAGATTTTTTTCTTTGAAAAGCATGCCTACATTAAATGTATTTGATTTATGCAATGGTGAAAAAATTGGCAAAATAAATGAAAAACTGTTGAAGAACCATGTTCGGTATTGTTTGGTATTCGGCCAAGTATTTATTATTATTTTCGGTTTCGGTTTCGGCCACAAATTTTCATTTTGGTGAATCACTAGTTCATACATTTTATACTTCTTCCTACTACTTTCAGCATGACACATTTGCTATTATATTTATTAATTCTCGTCTACATTGTTTACGATGATAAATGTATTATTTAGTGAATATTATTGTTCTTTTTTTATGTTATTGATTTATTGTTCTGCTGTTTTATTTTATTTTTTTGTGCTTATGCTCGGAATAAAAGATATCAAATCAATCAATCGGTCGTGAATGTACAGATCTTAGGGCTAAGGGATAAAAATATGATACTACACAACAACACAAACCTGACTCACTCACTGACTACTGACACAACTACGCACAAACACGCTCAAACCCCCTTATAGACCCTTACAGACCGGACTGATCAACTCCCACTAACTCATTGCTCTTGTTAACATAACATCTTAACCCCAAGCCTGCAGCCACTCGCTGACTCAGCCGTGTGGACTCAAAGGTCACTTCACAGCTTCCTACATATTTCTAATGTAGCTTGAGATTTTCCCGATTTGCTCTTGTTAACCTTAAAAGCAATATTTCAGCTGGGGGTAGCGGCACAGTGTAGATTTTGGCCGGCATACGTCTATAGGGGGCACATAAATAACCAAGCACACATGTTAGCCGCCCCGGCTGAAAGAGACGATGGAGCGCTCTGACTTTTTTCTTTCTTTCAGAGAAACAAATGACTGATGAAAACCACGTTCAGTGAAGTTTCAGGGTTTTATATTGGCTATTTTTATTGTTGCATAGGTTCTTTTACAAAAGACCACTTATTAAATGTGCATACCAAGAGGAAAAGGTGGGGGAGTCCTTGGATTCAATATCTGGTTAAACTCCCTTTTGACTTCAAGCGAGCTCTTTCAACAACTCTGAAAGGGGCCTGCATAATGTTCAAAGGTTTCTGACCAGTCCTCTTTCCAGAACTGATTCAGCTCAGACTAGGAATGGGTGATATTTTACCGTTAACGATATACCGTCAAAAAAATTCCTCACAATAAGAATTTGTATCTCACGGTAAAAACGATAAATTCCCGTTGATTAAGTTTTTGTGTAAAACTGGAAAGGAAGGAAGGAAGGAAGGAAGGAAGGAAGGAAGGAAGGAAGGAAGGAAGGAAGGAAGGAAGGAAGGAAGGAAGGAAGGAAGGAAGGAAGGAAGGAAGGAAGGACGGACGGAAGGAAGGAAGGAAGGAAGGAAGGAAGGAAGGAAGGAAGGAAGGAAGGAAGGAAGGAAGGAAGGAAGGAAGGAAGGAAGGAAGGAAGGAAGGAAGGAAGGAAGGAAGGAAGGAAGGAAGGAAGGAAGGAAGGAAGGAAGGACGGACGGACGAACGAACGAACGAACGAACGAACGAAAGAAATGAGCCAGGAAGGAAGGAAGGAAGGAAGGAAGGAAGGAAGGAAGGAAGGAAGGAAGGAAGGAAGGAAGGAAGGAAGGAAGGAAGGAAGGAACCGTTCAAAGTGCCCATCGATGTGGTGATGTGACGTCTCAAACAATCGAGAGGGTGATAGAGACTGCAGAGAGGATCATAAAAACAAGACTTCTCTCTATAGACACCATTTACACACAACGCTGCACTAAGAAGGCACATAGCATCATCAGAGACACACATCACCCAGCAACACAACCTCCTCCAACGTAAACACTACATACAGCCTTAGACAGAGCAGAACGGACGGTAACATCACACGGAAAACACACTTTTACAACAGTTTCTTCTCTGCTACAGTGAGACTGATGGCAAAAGCAAAACCATCAAGGCAAGTTTATTTGTATAGCACAATTCAACACAAGGTAATTTAAAGAGCTTTACATCAACATTAAAAGCGGCAAGACACAATTAAACAGTAAATAAATAAAATGAAAGGAAATGATGAGAAAAGACGTAAAGTAATAAAAAGCCCAAGTTGTTAAAAAGTAAGGGCAGTAGAGTACAGCAGGTAAGTATTTAATTTAGGAGTACGCTTCAGTAAACCGTAATGTTTTTATCCTGATTTAAAGGATCTACAGTTGGAGCAGACCTCAGGTCTACAGGAAGTTTGTTCCACCGGTGAGGAGCAGAATAACTGAACGCTGCCTCACCTTGCTTGGTTCTGGTTCTTGGGAACCACAACAAACCAGGGGCCAGATTCACCAATATGTTCTTAAGAACGATCTTAAGAAATGTCTTAAGATCTAAAATTAAGAAGTTCATAAGAAAGTTCTTAAGTGCAATTCCTCAATATTTTCTTAAGAACCGTCTTACGAACTGTCATTTCTTACAAATTTCTTATTTTTCCTACTTAAGAACTTCTTAAAATATGGCTGTATCCGAAATGGCATACTAAGTACTACATGCTACATACTGCATCAGTATGTACTGTATACTGCATACTAAATGAACGATTCAGTATGCATGTGCATGTGCAAATGTGTTGAAAAAGGTGATATTAGAGTTTTACCTTTTCACAGAAGAAATTTTAAGACAGGTCAAGGTTGTCTTAAAGTTAAGAAAAAAGTCAAAAACAAATTTGAGAACTTTTATTTCAAGAATACCATTTATTCTTAAGTTTTTTCTTAAGAAGAAACTTAAGAAGAAAGTTGAGAAAATACTTAAGAACTTTTTTTGAGAATATGACTTTTTCTCTTTTTTCTTCTTAAGACTGAACTTAAGAAAAAATGACACTTAAGAAGATTCTTTTTCTTAAGAATGTTTTGTGAATCCGGCCACAGATCCAGATGAACCTCAGGGGTCTGGGAGCTTCATAGGAACTAACAGATCAACCATGTATTTTGTTCGAAAACCATTCAGGTCTTTGTAGACCAGCAGTAAGATTTTAAACTCTATCCTTTGACTCACTGGAAGCCAGTGTAGCGATTTCATGACCGGTGTAATATGGTCCAGTTTCCTGGTGTTTGTAAGGACTCCTAATCAACCTCTGTCCATTGCGAACCAACTGGGAAACGTGCAATATCTATCTATCTATCTATCTATCTATCTATCTATCTATCTATCTATCTATCTATCTATCTATCTATCTATAAGACATAATCCAAATGGTGCTGCCAATTTCCATGTTGTTCTTTGGTAAACTTCAGGTGTACAGTGTATCTTTTTTGGTTTTTCCCCCCTTTAAGAGAGCAGCATCCCCCCCACGGTGTCCTGCCATGGACAGCCTGTTTTCAAGCCTTTAGCCCTCACTACCCCCGGGTTCTTCTTTCCCCTCACTGAGAATCCTACGTTGAGCCTTTGGAGTCAACTTGGCAGGGCGCCTTCAGTACATCTAGGAAAAGCAGCCGCAGCCATAAGAAATCATAATTATTTCTGTTTTATCAGCAGAAGCACATTGCGCTTGTTTATTTTTTTGACTTAGATGAAGATCACGTCACATTTAGCAGCAAATTACTGCAGAAAAAAAAGTTAATTCCACAGGGTTTGCGTACTTCTCCCCGCCAGTATTTAACTAGCATGCCTATATAACTACAGCATGACTGTACTTTATATGTTCCACATGCTGCATATTCTGATGCTTTACTTTTCTGCAAAAAGCTCGAGAAAAAACACCAACAGCTGGAACCAAACTTGCAGCGCGAGACGACATATTTAGGCCGACTGAACCAGGTTGTGATTCTGATGAAGGCAGACAGGTCTAAAGTAGGAACAGCTCTCAAAAGGTATTCTCCAAGGTAACTCTATCTGCTTGAAAATACTGATAAAAAAGGGTCAGAGTGGGAATGCACGCACCCTGGGCACCCGCTAAAGTTGGCCGGCTGTTACGCATCACACACCGAGCACGTCGGAAAATGAAACCAGCGTTCAACAGTGAAGTGTTAGCATTGCTCACGTCGTCCATCCATAGAGACGGACCTGCCGCTGCTGCACAAATACTCAGTCATACTAGAAAAATATGAGTTCTGCTTGGTTTCCTTTTCGATAGCGCGTATCAACAGTTTTTTTTTGTTTCCTTCAGGCATGCGGAGGGGACACCCCTGGGCCTGAGGGTCAGGGAAGGGCGTGAGAGCTGAGAATGGCATGACGGCGAAAATGAGCGGGACAGAGAAAGAGACGGAGACTGAAGGGATCATGTCTCTCTGGAGCTGCTCCGAGGCAACAATCCAATACTGTAAACACGCCATCCCCCCTTAACCTGGGAGATGCACACCCCCCCCCGCCCCGTCGACCCGGGAGGACGTCCAGAGGAGATTATCGTAAACTAACTTCCAGCCAAGTCAATCTTAAGTCAACTGGTCCTATGAGGTTATAAAATCTAACTTTTCTGAGGCTGTTAAAGATCATCTTGACATTTATGCTTTTACTTCCTTACTGGCAAGACGTCACCTTCTTCTCCACTGGAAGTCGACTAAGTCTCCCTCTAGTACTCAGGCCCTGTTTACACGTAGCAGAAACGGTGGTGTTTTCATGCGTTTTGGCGGTTCGTTTACACGAAAACGAAGCTCAAGGTCACCAAAAACGATAATTTCTGAAAACTCCGGCCAAAGTGGAGATTTGCAAAAAACTCCGTCTTCACGTTTGCTTGTAAACTGAGAGAAACGGACATTTAGGCTTCAGAACGTCACAATATGCAACAAAAACGTCACCAGCGTCATGTGTGCGACCTGTGTTTTGTTTGGCCACCGTCAATATTTCTGTTTTATATTGTAAAGTCACACTTAAAAGTAACTCAAAGTAAACACGTTTGTCACTCCAAACGAAAGACTCTCGTTCATCTTGGAAGTAACTGGAAGTTACTCGTGTCATTTGTTGATGTTTTTTTCCAGGATTCTGATTAGCTAGCATGACTTTATTCTTCTCGTTACACTGCCCCCTGTAGGTTTGGCTGCTCATAGCACCTTAACAGCGTATTTATGCGGGTTTGTGTAAATGATGGTATTTTTCAAAACGTAGAGGGGGAAATATCCGTTTTTGTAAATACCCGGCTATGTGTAAACGTGGCCTCAGTGACTCAACGATACCATGTCTTTTCTGAAGCTGGAAAAGATCAGATACTCAGTGAAAGGTAGATCTAACAAATTGTATAATAAGTGTCTTCCCTTTCTTACATTCTTCCACTCTCTCCAGTCCCTGCCCCCTGATTGACGGACCCCCTCCCCCGTCTCTTTTCTCTCTCTCTTCTTCCTTTTTAGTTATTTGTTTACTTTTTCTTTGTTTTTTTTGGGGGGGGGGGGTTCTTTTTTCCCTTTTTATTCATCCATTTTTTAATTTATACTGTTTAGCTTTAATACTTAATCATTACTTAAAATCATTTTCAGTTATTAATTTATCATTATGAATATTATTTTCGTTGAATTGTGTAATGTTTTACCCTTAAATCAAGAAAAACATCCTTTGCAGGTAGACTATATCTTATTCTCATTCCATTGAAATGCACAGTATTGTTATGGTGTCAAATAGTGTGTCATACTCTGATATTATTACTGTATTATTATTATTATTTCTATTGATGCCTCTTGTTTTGCACTATCCCCTTTGCTGCTGTACACTGCGAATTTCCCCGCTGTGGGACTAATAAAGGAATATCTTATCTTATCTTAATATCCTATATATTGTAGATTGCCATACAGAAATAATATGATACTTAATGTAAATGTGTCATTGATTCCTGTTCTAATGTGCCTTACCCCCTAATAAAAAAAAAGTCAGCATCTGGGAAAAATGCATCTCCAGGAGTCTCCCCATCCTCATCCCCCTCCAGATTTTACCAAAAGTAAGCGTGTAGGCGAGTATTTACATCTATGCACCATCTGATAACATTACATTTTTATAAACCACAATCCAGCGCCACCTTCCACCTTCCACCTTCCAGCTTCCAGCTCCGAGTCGGCAGGTAACGAGGCGGCGCTGCACGACTCGCCCAACCGAGCCAGCTATCTACGGTTACCGCGATGTTGGCAGGATGGAGTTGTTCCGAGCTGGAAAAATCAGAGCAGGAAAACCGCGACATGCTCATTATGCAGGGCTGCGGTTTCCAGAGGTGGAACGAACGCTGCTGAATATCACATGAACAAGCTGTTAAGTAGTTATCACGCTGACGAGAACTAGGAGCTCATTAACCCTTTATAGGACACTCAATAAAATACCATTTTCAGAATCGAGTGAAACCCACGAGTACTAATACATCTTTGATTTTTCTTATAAAATATTGTTTAACATTCTTATGCATGACATCCAAAAAATTAATGAATTAATTTATTTAATTTCATACAGATTTTGATGCTTGAAACTGGAGAAAATACATCAGTTATATATAACTTAAAATATATATCGGTAAAGTTATGTTAATCTGATATTAAATGTAATTTTCTTGCCTAATGTACCTGTCCTGGGCATTTCTATGTAGCTACGGTTCATACGCTTTAAGAAAATTAGACTGCAATTAGGCCAAGTGACCCCTACAAGACTGGAGGACTGTGGTTACATAGGTTGACTATTTATTTTTTGTGTTATATTTAACTGTGTTATTTATTTCAGATCAATGTGCCAGTCGTAGAGCTAGCAGATGCCTCGGTGGTAAATTAGCAGCAGGTCAGCGGTCAGGAGTCGGTACTAGATCTTTACAAGTGAACGTCTCAAAGACGCTGACGAGTCCTGTAATCTGAACGGACCAATGATCAACAGACTGAAGAGCATGTAGCATCAAACCAGCTTTAGGTTAGTTCACTTGAAGGCAGTCATATTTAGGGATGGGAATCGAGAACCGGGTCTTGTTGAGAACCGGTTCCCAGTGTTTCAATTACTTGGAATCGTTTGCCTTTTTCGCAAACGATTCCCTTATCAATTCCAGTGAATGACGTCACCAAGCATGTTGCGCAACGTGCGCATTCGCGCCCAGCAGGAAAACACGGGGACAGAGCGGCATAAAGAAAGTTTGGTTACATTTTACCAAAAACGATGACAACAGGGCGACAATACTTGCAATGTGGACATTTTAACAAAGGGGGGAAACTGTTAGGACTCGGCCGACTGATGCGCTGGGAGCGCGGAGTCAGCAGGCGTGTGATAAGGCTGATTTATGGTTCCGCGTTACACCAACGCAGAGCTACGGCGGAGGGTACGCGGCGACACGGACCGTACGGCGTACCCTACGCCGTAGGCTCTGCGTCGATTTAACGCGGAACCATAATTCATGCTTTAGAAGAGCTGCGCGCACAGCTGCAGATAGAAAAGATATAAAACAAAGTTGATATTAAAATTGTTTGTTCTCCTTTTTTCCAAATGAGAATCGATAAGAGAATCGATAAAGAATCGAATCGTTAAGCAGAATCGAAAATGGGATCGGAATCGGAAAAATCTTATCAATTCCCATCCCTAGTCATATTGTTGTAATGGAAAAATTCCAGACTTGCACTTTGAATGAACTCACTGTCTGAATCTTGGAAAGGCAATCATCTTATCTTATGCTCTTTGTTTGTTGTTTAACTTTATCTGAATCCAGGAAGGAACCACGTCTCACCTGACCATTGTCATTTCTTTCCTGACTGTTTACAGACTTGATGACATTTGGCATCACAACACATCCTATAGATTATTATACATTTACTTACACAATCTTTGTCTATAAAACACGCCTACAAATTGGAGCAAACCATCAGTGTGCATTTATACTTTGTTGTGATTGTATGCTGATCCCTTGCAAGGTTTTCATTAAAGGGGACCTATTATGGCATCTAATACCTATTTCAAACAGGCCTTGAATGTCTTAAAAACAAGCTTTTGATTGTTTTTGCTAAATAAATTAGAAATTCAGCCTCTAAGCCATGTCTTTCTTCCCATTCTCTAACCTCATTATCTATGCAGGATTCTGAGTAGGCGGGGCTATGATAATGAGGCTCTGTGCTGATTGGCTGCCTTAATGACGCGATACACCGCTACGGAACAAATGGCGGAAGCTCCGGCCGGCAGAGTTAGTTGTGGGCGTGGTTTCACGCATCGGAGGCCAAACTATGTAAATCGCATTTTGGTTACGTAACGAAAGGGAGCAGAATCTTATTGGCTCGTAGATCCACATCACACTGGACGGCTCATCCGGGCGGCTGTACAGACACTGCAGAATTTGGTCGCTTTCCTCCTCCTCTGAGTTGTCAGGCTGAGGGGAGACCACTTTATATATGTTAAAGCAAGAGAAAAACCTGGTTTTCATAATAGGTCCCCTTTAAATGACATAAAGACCAATTGGGTTTTTTGTCAGTCTTTATTTTCAGATTTCCACCACATTGTTTGAACAGGTGATCAATCTGAACAATATTGTCCATGTTGGTCAGAATATGTGGCCAACAAACTCAACTGGAAAGAGCATATACATTCTGTAACTAACAAAACCTCTAGATCCCTTGGTATCATCAGAAGAATCAGAGGTTTGGTCCATCAGGCTTGTCTCGTTACTCTTTATTACAGTTTAATTTATCCTTATCTCATTTATGGCAACATTGTTTGGGCAAGTACATATTCATCAAATTTACACAAATTACTCATTACTCAAAAGAAGTTTGTAAGAATAGCTACTTCTGCCTCCTATTTGGCCCCATCTGCCCCTTTGTTTAAAAAATAAAATTTATTATCCATCTATGATATTAACATACTCCAATCATGTGCTTTCATTTACAAATGCACTTATCTTGCAAATATGCTTCCAAGTACTTCCAAGCACTCATTCAACCGAGAAATTGTCTGTTTGTAAATATCCATCTTTTTGGAACGCTGTTTTTTGTTTTTTGTTCTTGCTATTATTACAATACAATGTATTTTCTTGGTGAGAACTTTGAATAAGCCCATTTAGGGCTTCCTTTCTCACCTGCACATATTTTCATGCTTTTATGTTCATTTCAACTTTTGTACCGTTTTTATGTTGTGCAAATAAACAAATCAAATCAAAACAAATCAAAATTGCCAGCGTGACGTCTTCATTCTACTCAACCTCTTTTTCAGTTTCTCACTCGCACCAGCAGAGCATTTCAAGTAAAAGCCCCCAGTCGAAGAAAACGTCTGACGAGCACCGACTCCGAGAGCAACCCAGACCAACTAAGTGTCAAGTCCGTAATCCGACTCATGACTTCATCGAAGAAGGAGATTAGCGGCTAGCTGCAGAACCGTGAAGATGTCTGTCTCTGGATCTCGTAAGAGAAGAAGAAATACGACTTGGTGAGCCGAAGACCAGTTTCTGAGCCAAAGAACCCCGACTTATCCGACTGTGATGTCGGATTCCTGAAATACATAGTGACTCGTTGTTATACTTTAAATCTTAGCCATAAAGTCAAGGTTACAGAAGATGCTGAGTGTGATAGCTGACTTTTATTGATTGTGAACAGTCACGTATCCGATTAACAGACAGTCGACTGATTTGATACACCACTGTCCACCACATGACCAGCACTTGTAAGAGTCTATTTCCTTTTTTTCAAACCCGATGAGACGAAGAGTCCTACTTTAACATTTCACAGCCCTGCCTTTGTCAAACGGTCGCACTGCTGAAAGTTCCAATCTGAAAAATGAGTCGTTTCATGTGCCAGGGCTTCTTGGCACAGAGTGAGAGGCTGTCTTCCATTTCCAGCTCATACTGAGCATCTGTTGCTGGTGCCAGTGTTAGAAAAGTGATATCTTCAGTCAAACACCCCGAATTGCAAATTTCAAATATCTTGGAACCATTTCAGTCAATTCATGAGCATCAGTTTCAGTTCCTGAAACTCGGCTAAATACAGTTGCTTCTAATTGACAGAGTTTGTCCCCGTTTAGCACAAACAAACATCCACACCCACAAAAATAAAAAGAAAGCATTCATTTCTTTGAATTGTTGCTTAATGTCACAGCTTTGACCTAAATATAGCTCTACCAGGTAGCCTGCTTTTTCTTCTTTATTTGTTTTACTTAAAAGACAGAAAAATGCAGAAGAAAGCAGCAAATATACTGACATTTCTCAACAATTATAACTACATAACCCTGAGAAAGCCCCACATTTATACATCACAAAACAAACAATTATATATATTAATTCAAATAAATAAATACAAAATAGATGGTTGATGCAACATAATCCAACAATAGAATCTTCAGATGAAGGGGGGTAAGTTAGGGGGTTGTTGAAAGGTTATACATCTGTTACGATACAACTAACAAATAGTGCATTATACTATATAAAAAGGCAGCTAGTCAACTATTTGGTTTCAACTATCAAAAATCAACAAAAATGATGGTTCTGATACCGGATATCTACACAGTGCAGCACATAAGTTACATAAACTACATATAAACTACAAAGAGCAGCACATAAGTCTCATAAACTACATATAAACTACACAGCACAGCATATACATCATATAAACCACATAGCGCATCACATACATCATATAAACTACGCAGCCCAGCACATATGTCACATAAACTCCTTATAAACTACACAGCGAATACGTCTTGTCAGACAAAAGCATGTATAACCCTGTGCATTTTTAATCTTAAACCAAGAAACATCAACTCTCCGTCACATGTTATGAAGTGTTAACCACATGACGACTGCAGCAACATTAGCAACCTGTGCTAACAGCTAGCTGCTTGTGCATACCGTTGCAAGTATTTACTGAGTAATTGATTTAACAGTTGGTACCCACATGGTACCCACATCATAAAATGTAGACTCCCTTTAGCAGACTCATGCTTAAACGTGACAACGACACGCATCGCTTACGTACGGAACCCACATCACAGCTAGCATTTAGCGTTGTGTGTTTGCGCTGCTCTCTGATTACGCCACCAGACACTAGGTGGCGCTGTGGCGTCTTTCTAGCTCGTAGTGCTTAGCTTCATCTTGTCTATTTCCTCTACATAGTTCGGACACAGCAAAGGAAGCTTAGGGGAGCTAAACTAAATGTCAAGCAACAACAATCTTTATTGACATGTCGGCAAACCCTCAACCTCAAATGTCTCCCCAATGTCTCTGACAGCCGATGTATCGGGCCATTTTATCTTCTTACAAAAGTTATAATGTTTCCAAATGTATCTTGCCATTTAAGCAGGAGGAAGAAGAATAGAAGAAGAAACAGGTGTCCATCTAATAGACAAATGTCTGGACCTGGAATGAACATTTTGACGTGTATCACTGCGTTTAGTGCGACCGTTCCACAAGGCGATCAAGGTGTTGAGCTGTAACGCATCAGACCAGCACCAGACAAATCTGTCTAAAAAGGGACTTATCACTCAAAAGTGAAGGGCTGGAAACGGAGAGAAAAACAAAAAACAAAGGCCGTTCATGTGACGCGGACTAATTATGTCTGCATGACTGTGAAAAACAAAAGGATTGTGGAAACAAGTCCCACTTCCAGCGATAGGGATCGGCTAATCCGGCTGTGCTGGCCTCTCTGCTGCGTATCGGCGGCGCCGGTTCCTCCGAGGGATCTCTGGAGTGTGGTAACACTCGGCTCCGCCGCTGACTCACTCTTGCAGAGAGAGCCAGATGTGCGAGTTGATAGAGTTGCTGCATTCAAGCAGTAATTTCCTTCGTGGTGTCACTGCGGCTGACGTCGTCGTTGCTGGCAGCGAGCGATTTTTAATATAAACAAGACACGAAGGCCATTAATTGTGGACAATTCCATCATTCAAAAGGTAAACCTGTCGTTTTCAGGATGCAAGTGTTAACTTACTTTACGACGAGAGAACTAACCTACGGTGACACATGTTCAAATATGTAGTGAGGAGGTTAAAACAGAGCCTGAGTGGAAATGTCTCTGCCTCCGCGTGTGTGTGTGTGTGAGTGTGTGTGTGTGTGTGTGTGTGCAGGGGTGTTAAGCTCTGGCCATGTAGGCTCCGCTGTGTGTGTGTTTTTTTTTGTTTTTTTTCCAAGCCTACAAAATGTGGAAAAAATGTGCTGAGACTCCAAGCGCTGGAGCAGCGCGCCAGAAACTCCGAACCAGGACAAACACATAAAAAATCCATGGCTCCATTAGCCGTGTTCAGGCTTAGCCTGGTACATCCCGGTTTTGGTCGAAAACAACAGCTGCAGACGGACAGCGGACACCAGAGATTGCAGCAATAATCATACCAACGTGTATGAAAGTAAAAGTTGGGATGATTTCTTGAGGTCTTTAGTCAAAACAGTGCAGACATGCAGCACAAAAGCTCCTCTCTCAATCACATCTTTACAGCTCTGTTTACAGCAAATGGTTGTACGAGGAGGAGTCAGACATTCCCTACCATAGAACAAGTCCGCCTAAGCATATTTCTACATTTTTGCATGCTATACTGCCATTTTTTGGAGTATTTTTATTAGCCATGCATCAAAACAACCCATATAAGCCAATCTTTAATAATCTGTATGTTACAAGTACGTACTAACTAGATAAATTGCTAAAAGTGCAAATAACTACCGATAAAATGGTATAAATGAATCATTTTATAATTTTACACATATTTTTCTAAATAGGCTACAGAAATCCCACAGCTAGATCCCTCAAAATTGTCAATGAAAAAAGTAACACAGAAGTCTTTCAAACCAGAGGAAGTTCATCTGAATTCCTACTTTAGTTTTTGAGATAAATCATTTTATATATCACGTTTAGATATTGCGTCTTCATCCAGTGCTGAAATCAGCTCCAAAACTTTGCTCACAGTAAACCGTTATGTGTGTGTGTGCTTGTATAGTGAGTGTGTAGTGTGTGTACGGTGTGTGTGGGCTGTTGCCGAGTAATCTTTCGTGAAAATCTCTGATAAAAAGCACGGACAAGAGCGCAAATTCAAACCGCCTAGTTTCCCGGGGGAATGACGTCACCTCCCTTTTCACGGGAAAAAATCCAACCTGATGACACGCTGACAACGTGATGATGTGTCAACGTAAGACGTGCTGTGATCTATAAATAACCCACGATGTCAATTATGAAGATTTACGCAATTTTACAGGATTATTATGTGATTTTTCCAAACGATTTAGTGGATTAAAACTCTGGGACACTAAATGCAAGATATGTAAGTGAAACTCTTCCCGTTTAACATGCAAAAAGAGTCAATCCTCTGTTTTATTACATTTAAAAAAATCAATATGCAAGCGCCGGCGCTCCCGCCGGTCATAAAGGGTTAAGGCCGCACCAATCAAGCGTGCATCTTCTCTAAACAGTTACCCGAGTGCAGTCGGGAGAACCCTTGCACATGCCCTGACACAGCTGTGACAGTTTACAGTGCAGCAGCGTGAAGAACGGTCCCCACCAGAGAGGGAGGAATGTGACCCCTCACCCCTCGCCCATGACCCCCCGCGACCGCTGCTGCGGCCTTATCTGATTGGTCCGTCTGGCACTGTAATCACTTCCAGAAGCCAAACGGGGGGGCCGCCAAAAAAACCCCGAAACGTACGCGAGGGAGAAAAAGGGAACGAGAACAAGCTGTTTGAACGCAGAGGTGCTGCAAAACACGTGCAGGAAAACAAACTACGAGCCACTGGAGCTGAAATCTGGACAGAGTCATGTGCAAAACGGTAGCGTCCCATTTCTAAACCCTACTCTTTTTTGTGTAGTAAAAAAATAACCAAAGAGGGAGAGAAAACGATATTTGGGCAATACCAAGTACCCCCTTAAAACTTTTATAGGATTTAACAAGGTAGTCATCAAGCCACGATTAGGGATGGGCGGGATGGACTAAAAAATGTATCACGATAATTTCTGGCATTTATCCCGATAACGATAAAAAAATACCAATTCAAATCCACCTTTGTAACTATAAATCTATCTCACTCTCAGATCCGCCATGTTTGTTACACAAAAACCTCATCAACGGGAATTTATCCTTCTTTCTTTCTTTCTTTCTTTCTTTCTTTCTTTCTTTCTTTCTTTCTTTCTTTCTTTCTTTCTTTCTTTCTTTCTTTCTTTCTTTCTTTCTTTCTTTCTTTCTTTCTTTCTTTCTTTCTTTCTTTCTGGCTCATTTCCTACTTCCTTCCTTCCTCCATCTTCCTTCCTTCCTTCCTCCATCTTTATTCCTTCCTTCCTTCCTCCATCTTCCTTCCTTCCTTCCTTCCTGTACGTTGTGCGTGGATTTCTTTCTTTCTTTCTTCCTTCCTTCTTTTCTCCCTTCCTTCTTTCCTCCTGCTCTCTCCTTCCTTCCTCCTTTCCTTGTTTTCTCCCTTCCTTCCTCCTTTCCTTGTTTTCTCCCTTCCTTCTCCCCTTTCCTCCCTTCCTTTCTTTCTTTCAGGCTCATTTCTTTCTTTCTTTCTTTCAGGCTCATTTCTTTCTTTCTTTCCGGGTCATTTCCTTCCTTCCTTCCTTCCTTCCTTCCTTCCTTCCTTCCTTCCTTCCTTCCTTCCTTCCTTCCTTCCTTCCTTCCTTCCTTCCTTCCTTCCTTCCTTCCTTCCTTCCTTCCTTCCTTCCTTCCTTCCTTCCTTCCTTCCTTCCTTCCTTCCTTCCTTCCTTCCTTCCTTCCTTCCTTCCTTCCTTCCTTCCTTCACGTACGTTGTGCGTGGATTTAACACAGAATCATAAATCATCTTTACACAAAAACATCATCAACGTGAATTTATCGTTTTTACCGCGAGATACAAATTCTTACCGTGGGGAATGTTTTTGACGGTATATCGTGAACGGTAAAATATCAACCATTCCTAGCCACGATCAAATAATCTACACAAAAAAACAAGGTTTTGACAGTTTGCTGGTCTGTACTGTGCAGGTGGCATTCAATGCCAAGAGGGAAAGACATAAGCAATGGTCCCAGAACAAACTAGAATACCTCAGGAGCGAGTCTCCGATGACATATGGGAGCGAAGTGGAGCTGCCTGGCATTAAGGCCTCGTAACTTCTTCAAAAATGCGATACTGACAGTGGCGGGTGATGATTTAGGGTGTCGGCCCGAGAACTCGGTCAACTCGCAGCCAGTCACAAACTCTTCTGGATGCCAAAGTATGCATTCTGTCTGATCCCTAAGGCTTCGTCAAAGTTGGGTCACGCAACAGAGAAATATGACAGAATGGCTGGAAAATGAAAAGCAACGAAAAGAAGAGCAATTAAAATGCCGCGGTTGACTTTGAGAGCTCTACAAAAGCTCAAAAACTCCCAACAAATTGAAGCAACTTTCAGAAAACTTCTCACAACAGAAGATTTATACACCGGATGAGAATCCGTGTCAGAGAGAGTGAGAGAAAGAAAAAAAAACAACGAAAAAATGGCACTCTGTCAAAAAATACATGAATATTTTCTTAAACCGCGAGGACACGTCAGCGCGAGCTGCCACGACTGACAATGTTAACAGAGTTTCATACACGGTCAACTTAATCAAAGCTGATGGCTGCAAGATTAACTTCTGACATCAATACAGTTTTCAGCGGGTTCTTGGTTTAATGAGCGGAGGGAAGGGCGTGTTTCACCACTCCATCCCTCTCTCTTCTGGGTAAAAACACACACAAAAAGAAAGATGTGCAGAAAATGTGGTTCTACTTTAGGAAAGTGCAAGGTTTTTGCAGGCCGAGCATCCGGCTACCGTCCGTCTCCTCTGAATATCGTTAGCACAAGGAGGCATCACAGTTAATCTGACAATTGTGTCTTGATGTTTTAAAGAGGAAACTTACAGCAGGAGTCCAAAAAGAAACTCACATTTAAGATCCCAGGGAGGGTTTTTCTGTTTTCTTTGTTCCAGCTTAGATTAATCTCCGCTGCCAGAACTCCTTGATACAGATTTGTGATGATGAAGTCAGGCTTCGCAATGTTTCTAGCAGCATGTTTCGAGTCCAACAGCCAATAAGTCACTCTCTCTTCCCTCGAGTTCTCCCCTCGTGCACATTTTATTTGGTCTGGAAGCATCGGCATGCGCAGGGAAAACCCATCAGTAATCCCCTGCTGGGTTGACCCCACGGCACCTGAACGCAGGTCACACCTGTACGAACGTCAGGCCCGTACGGAGGTCACGCCCACCGCGACACTAACCTCAACACATGCATGTTCTAAGGCGTAAAAAGAGAGGAAACGCACCCGTGCAACATCCGAAGGGATGGTGATGTTGCACATGTAGGTGGTGCACATGTGCAGCGACAGACGTGACAGTCTTTTATCGCGCCCCGTAGTTTAACCCCTGCTAATCCCTTCAGAGTGGCACAGCTTTATGGTCAATTCACACTCTCTCTCATGCTTTTATATTTCCTCCCTCGCGGTAGCCGGGAGAGTAATCCCCACAGCCGCCGCCGCAAAACGCCTCTCACACAGAGGAACAGGCTCACCGTACACAGCCGTGCAACTGGAACATTTCTGACTACGATGACAGTTTTAAAAGGACAATATGTTGGAAAGTAACGCTTTATTTCAATATCCAGTAGAAAATACACCAAAATATGAGTCAATTACTTAATATTCCTCAAAAACTCCACCTCAGACTCTATGGCGTCCACGGTACTACAGTACCTCATGAATTACCTTGATACTTTAAAATACTCATTTTTGAGCTTCATTAACCCTTGTGCTTCCTTCCTTCCTTCCTTCCTTCCTTCCTTCCTTCCTTCCTTCCTTCCTTCCTTCCTTCCTTCCTTCCTTCCTTCCTTCCTTCCTTCCTTCCTTCCTTCCTTCCTTCCTTCCTTCCTTCCTTCCTTCCTTCCTTCCTTCCTTCCTTCCTTCCTTCCTTCCTTCCTTCCTTCCTTCCTTCCTTCCTTCCTTCCTTCCTTCCTTCCTTCCTTCCTTCCTTCCTTCCTTCCTTCCTTCCTTCCTTCCTTCCTTCCTTCCTTCCTTCCTTCCTTCCTTGACCCGAAAACAGCAGGGTTAATAATTGATGCTGTCTTAATTGTATCAATTGAAATTAGGATTGACAAAAAAAAACGTGATTTCGACTAAAAATTGTGATTTTGACCAAAAAAAAAAAGGAAAATCGTGATTTTGACTAAAAGTCGTTTAATCTTTCAGCTTTAGTTGATCATGACAGGGGCATGGACACAGTGCAGTGCAGTTACACCATTGGTTGATACAAAATGGTAAAATAACACCTAAATAGAATGTGACCTGACTGATTTAACGCTTTCATTTTGATATTTTTGCAGTCCTACTTTTTTTGGTTATATCATTAGAAGCAGCTGTGGTGTACTGTGTACATTGGTGATTATGTCAAGGCTGTTTGTTTTGTTTGCTCCCACACGCAAAATTCATCCAGAAATCCCCCCCAAAAAAGTTTACTTTGAGATGTGACCAGACAGGATGCGTTTAATTATTTATTTTTTGTTGTTGTTTGCTTGTTTTAAAGACCATCAAGACTAGACTTTTGGCCGAGCCTGAACGACATAATAAACAATGGCAAAAGCACTTCTGCAGCTATGAAACCAACAACAGGTCCACTTTGATTAGCATCAGTCAATCCAGGTCCAGATTTCCTAGTTGCTTGGATGAATATTAGGCATCAGACGAATAATGCCACTGTTCCTCGTCTCTACGGCAGCTTTCTGAACTCCAAACCGCACTACTGTTTGACTAAATATACCATGTAGAATACAGACAACTGCTCAATCTGCAGTATGCAAAAAAAGAAACTAATAAAAAAGCCCAGAGTGGTTTGTTATTTCTGAGAAAACTAGCGGTGAGCATTTGATCGATAATTCCTTGGATGCTTTATTCTATACAACGGATAGTTACACTACTACTCAGTAAATGGCTTCAGATTTGTATATTTTCTTCCTTAATGTCTTAAAAAGTCTGGGTTACCAATCATATAAAATTACTTACCCTACCTTTAACCTGGCCCAACGGCAGTGTTAAAATCTTTCCTACATCATCCTCACCCAAACACATGGATTCTACTTCTTACTGGTGTACTTTACTTTGAAAATTCTGCCGTTGTGGCATCAAAAATAAAACAAATAAAAAGATAAAGTTCCACATAAACAAAAAAGCTCTCTGTTCGGGAACAGTTTCACATTTCACATGGAACCAAAACAGCATTAAATAGATTTATCTTTATTTGTATATGAAAAATGTAATGGACTAAAACTTAAAAAAGGGGCATAAACACCAACTATGGAGCCGAGAACATTTATTTCTGCTGAAATAAATGTTAAGAAGCCACCTGGAGATGCTGAATATATCCCTCATTTTTCAAAGCATGACTAAAAGATTTTGACTAAAATATTTGTAGCTATAGCGATGATTAATGGCACATTTCTGAGATCTATGTTGTATAAAAACGACTGGCATCCACTGAATAAAAGGGGAGTCTTTGCCTCGTGAAGAGGAGAAACTCATATTCACAGACTTTTTGATGAATGACAAATTCATTCTTCATGAAAAATACATTTGGCCTTTAAAATTCAATTCCGCCGCTTTCTTCCGGGGGGGGTTCAAGTGAAGCCGTCGTCGACGTGGAGGAAACAGATTATTCAGAAAGTAAAAGCTACACGAGGGTTCGATATTGACGATTAGTTATGTGGTAAACGGACAGGAGTCCGAGGGAATCCCGTGTAAAAACACGGGCGTCTGAACCGCCCAGGGGAACAAATACAGGCAGGGTTGAAAAACCGAATCGTCCCGTATTTATAAACTAAAGTAGCGTCCCGTATTGAGCTGAAAAGGGACGCACTTTGTCCCGTATTACTGTGAGAGTCAAAAAATAGTCATAAAATGCCAATGGAAAATGGCATTGAGCTGTTGAGGTCATAAGTTATTTTTTCTGTTTTACTCCAACTGTAGCTACAGTCATGGCCTTTGAGGCACAAATATGTTTACAAGTTTTCTACAGACTTTCTGTTTGCACTTTTGTTATTGCACTAAAAATGTGCACTAATACAGAATGGATGTTCTGCTTTCTTTCTATTAATTTATACAATTTTAAGTTAAGGAAGGCAGGTTTCTGTTTCTGTTTAAGAAAGATACTTATTTTATTCAGTTAATTTTGTTATTTAGAATAGAATACTTTATTGTCACTATTCATGGGTACAGTGAGATTAAAAGCAGCATCACCTTTCCAGTGCAAGACAGTGCAAACAGATACAAGAAATATAAATAATATAAAAACGTTAAGGTTAGGAATGGGAGATATTTTACCGTTCACGATATACCGTCAAAAAAAACGATAAATTGCCGTTGATGACGTTTTTGTGTAAAGATGATTTATGGTTCTGTGTTAAATCCACGCACAACGTACAGGAAGGAAGGAAGGAAGGAAGGAAGGAAGGAAGGAAGGAAGGAAGGAAGGAAGGAAGGAAGGAAGGAAGGAAGGAAGGAAGGAAGGAAGGAGGAAGGGAAGAAGGAAGGAGAAAGCAGGAGGAAAGAAGGAAGGAAGGGAAAAAAGAAGAAAGGGAGAAAGAAAGAAAGAAAGAAAGAAAGAAAGAAAGAAAGAAAGAAAGAAAGAAAGAAAGAAAGAAAGAAAGAAAGAAAGAAAGAAAGAAAGAAAGAAAGAAAGAAAGAAAGAAAGAAAGAAAGAAAGAAAGAAAGGATAAATAAATTCCCGTTGACGACGTTTTTGTGTATCAAACATGGCGGATCTGAGAGCGAGATAGATTTATAGTTAAAAAGGTGGAGTTGAATTGGTATTTTTTTTATCGTCATTTTTATCGTTATCGGGATAAATGCCAGAAATGATCGTGATACATTTTGTAGTCCATACCGCCCATCCCTAGTTAAGGTGCATTTTTAAATAGTCAAATCAAGACCTGAGATCCTCTCTACAGATAATTATATATAATTACACGTGGTGGAATTGGGATTTTGTATTAAAGTGAATTGCTGGATAATAATTTGCTTTCCATGTGTTCATGTCATTCAAAAATATGCATCTAATTCAATTCAGGTTCGAGTCAAATAGTCAAAAAATCGTTTCACCCACAAAAAAAGCGGCAAAAAAAATTCACCACGCCAGGAAGGGAAGGTATTCATTTTTCATGGAGTTGGCAACCCTAAATACAGGTGCAGGACGGATGGACAGGCAGACAAAACACAACGCACCTAGTCAGTGACATCAGCATGTGCTCAAACGCCGCATAAACGGTTCGTTTCCTCGGTTTCACAAGAGGAAAGAATTTGAAACAGCGAGTGGAGGTAAGACCTCAAACACACACACAGAAATCCTCAGAAAGAAAAACCCCAGAGCTGCACACACACACACAAACACGGGCGATGTTTTATTTCCCCCAACCGCATACATAAACAGTGAAAACGCTCCCACTGCCGTCCAGGAAGACGTGAGCGGGAGCAGGAGAGCATGTATGCAGGGAAGTCTCATTAGGGAGAATGATCCGCCTGCAGCAAAGCCTCGGCGAGTCGGTCTGTTGAGATCTCTAAAACCAACAGTACTAGTCAGCGGGGGGCGTTTGTGGGGTGTGTGGGGGGCAAAACACACATAAACAGCATCCACGCTGCAAAAACAGATGAGGAACTGAAGAGACAGAGGGAAGATGAAGATGAAGAAAGAAAGAAAGCAAAGAGTACAGATGGGGAAAAGAGTATCTTCGGGGTGTTTAACTTCTCTGATTTTAAATATTACCGACTGTAACAACTACGACTCTTCGTGTGGAATTAATTATGAGAAAAAAAACTCAATTTAAAATGATGAGCGACGTGAATTAAAACGAGGAAGATGCAGCGCGGGCGTGGCGGTTTATGACGTGTTCGACAACAGCTGCAGAGGTGAAGGAGCCCATCGATCCCGGGATACGGGCTCGTCTTTGGGACAGTTTTTTTTTTGGGGGGGTGGGGGGGGTTTCGTTTTCAGCAGCTCTGTGTTTGACAAGCTGATCACAGCTCATTTCTCGTCATACAGATTTATTAAACAAAAAACACAGCCACACATCCAAACCGTTAGATGTCAGAAAGACCGGTCCAGGAACCGCATCCGTCTCAAGACCGAGCCAAACAAAACCCGGAGAGACATGTAACTTATTTGAAAACCTTCAGACATCTTCACTTTAGGCCTGATGTCTAAAAGCACGGTTCACTGTTGTCATATTACAAAGAAACCAGAGAGAAATGTTATGAATGGATGAAATAACGTATCAAAGCAACTTAAGCAGGAACTGTATGCATGCTCACCCTCCGATGAAGAAATTTACATCACCCCCAGACAAAGTACAATTCCTGCAGAAGTGAACCGCATTCATAAAAACCGGACCCTTCAGGCTTCAGTAAAACGCCAACCGGCTCTTTTGCCGCTTTCTTTTTCTCGGGGATGCCAGAACAGATCGACGTGCTCCGCACAAGTTCCCAGGGTTTATTATCAGAAGCCTTTCGACCCAGTTGATCAGAGTCTGTGAGATCCACAGTCGACACTTTTGATCCGTGAACATCCTGCTTGGAGGCCAGTGACTCCACCAACCAACTTTTTGCATAGACCGTATCTGTATTCTAGATTGCATCATCAATTATTTAGACAATATTAAAAGAAAAATATACAATTTTGGAAAAACCAAAAGAAAACCACACATGGAAATCAAATTCTGACTGAATTTCTGCAAAGGCAATTGAATATAGACCGAAAGATTGACATTTGCAGAGATTGGGGTGAACGGATGGAGGGTTTGGTTAACAACGGAGCGCTGGCAGATAAAGCAGGCGAGCTGTCTCAACGGATGACATGAATTTAATTTTTAATGCATATTCATATATTTCCCATACTTCCACCACTCTCAGACAGGATTTCTTGCGTCTTCCAGTATTTATTATCTGCGTTGATGCTTCAAGGCACTCTTAACTTATGGGAGGTCCATGTGAGGCATAGAGGTATAAAAAATGGGCTTCATCATATTGGATTCATGTTGGCTTAACGTGAACCGCCCATGACGGTCATGCTCAGGTACATTGGTGATTAGGGATGGGCGGTATGGACTACAAAATGTATCACGATAATTTCTGGCATTTATCCCGATAACGATAAAAATGACGATTAAAAAAAATACCAATTCAACTCCATCTTTTTAACTATAAATCTTTCACCACATTCAGTCTTTGGAGCCCCCAAATCACTGTTCTAAAAGATACTAAATACTTCTAAACTACACCAATTAAATTGAATTAATAAAAACCAATTAAATGAGTTACACCTGTACTGCAAAACTGTAATGACTCAGATCCGCCATGTTTGTTACATAAAAACCTCATCAACTGGAATTTATCATTCTTCCTTCCTTCCTTCCTTCCTTCCTTCCTTCCTTCCTTCCTTCCTTCCTTCCTTCCTTCCTTCCTTCCTTCCTTCCTTCCTTCCTTCCTTCCTTCCTTCCTTCCTTCCTTCCTTCCTTCCTTCCTTCCTTCAACACAGAACCATAAATCAGTTTTACACAAAAACGTCGTCAACAGGAATTTATCGTTTTTACCGTGAGATACAAATTCTTACCGTGGGGAATTTTTTTGCCGGTTTATCGTGAACGGTAAAATATCACCCATTCCTATTGGTGATGAAAGGCCATGGCACCAATATGGAACAAACCATTTTTATATCCCCTATTTTTCATCCCATTTCAATCTTAGATTAAAAAAAAAAAAAACATCCTCACGAAGGATCTCATTTGTCTCATTAGGAGACTCTGGGCTTTTCACTCCGAGCTGTACGGAAAAAGCTGTCAGGCGTGGAGCTCATAACGCTGCAAAGAGGGTTATGCATTTGAGGTGTTTGGTCATGAGCTCAGGTACTGATGAAACTCCATAAAATACAACCACTGAAGGGACACCAGCTCATCTTCAGGGGAATTTCATGGTAAACCATCTCTGAAAATCACAGGTTTCAACCCACGAGGTGGGCCAGACACCAAAGTAAATGCACTCAACCACAGCGAGAAACTATTTCTCTATGAAAATCTTATATCAATAGCCCGCTTGGCCAAACCTATTCACTTTTCCACTACACGGCATTTTGGATGGCTTTTCGTGATAACAGTTTGGCTGTTGCTCTCCTTCGTTTCTTTGACTGTACGTCTGTCCAGTAACGCCCAGAGCCTCTTTTCTATCTTTTAGTACTTTCCCCTGGAAAACCAAACTGCATCAAGGAGGAAAATGATTAGAATGATTGGCCAGGGGTTAATATTATGAATAAATGCTAGGGTTCCAGTTGAACCGCATAATACAGTTAAATCCACAAAAGGTATGGCATTCTTTACTAAAACGTCAGATTTAGTTCAAGTCTCCAATCCCATAAGTCTAGGATTGTATTTTTCACTTACAAAGCACACCTCCTCCGTCTGATGTGTTTCGACGGTAACATACATCAGCCTGAAATTAGATTGAAGCCGCTTGTACGAGCAGGTTTGAACTGGATAAATGAAAAAGAGATGAAAAGCTACCGGGTGTATCATGATGACAAAAATAAAATGCCTTTGTTATATTTCCAGAGATATTTCGATGTTTCGTAGCGTGTGAACAGTGTGAATATCCAGAATGGAAAGAAAAAGGAGGCAAGAACAAATCAGAAAATGATAGCACACAATCATTTTGTGCCGTCAACGAAGCGAAACTGGCACAGAAACGGAAATAGACAACCCCAAACAGCAAAGTTTATTCACGAAACTCATCCCCTCAAAAAGGCTTCAACCAAACTCAACACTTCCCCTACAATTTCCATCCATGCAGAGAGTAAACTTCAAGTTTCTTCCTGACAGACTGCAAGAAGCTGTCAGAGTCCCGTATAAGAGGGTTTTAGTTATAAGTGCACGAGTCAAACCGAACCGACTGACGGAGCCTCAGAGGCCTAAACTGCAAAAATAAAAGTACATTTCTCTCAACTACAAAAGCAAAATGTTTCTGTGAAAGTAAATGCAGTTTTACAGTTTTACAGCATCTCCTCCATCATGGGAGTGTGTGAGTATTAGGGATGGGCGGTATGGACTAAAAAATGTATCACGATATTTTCTGGCATTTATCTCGATAACAAAAAAATGACGATAAAAAAATACCAATTCAACTCCACCTTTTCAAGTATAAATCTATCTCGCTCTCAGATCCGCCATGTTTGTTACACAAAAACCTTATCAACAGGAATTTTTCTTTCTTTCTTTCTTTCTTTCTTTCTTTCTTTCTTTCTTTCTTTCTTTCTTTCTTTCTTTCTTTCTTTCTTTCTTTCTTTCTTTCTTTCTTTCTTTCTTTCTTTCAGGCTCATTACCTTCCTTCCTTCTTTTTTCCCTTCCTTCCTTCTTTCCTCCTGCTCTCTCCTTCCTTCTTCCCTTCCTCTTTCAGGCTCATTTCCTTCCTTCCTTCCTTCCTTCTTTTCTCCCTTCCTTCCTTCTTTCCTTCCTTTCTTCCTTCCTTCTCCCCTTTCCTTCCTTCCTTCCTTCCTTCCTTCCTTCCTTCCTTCCTTCCTTCCCGTACGTTGTGCGTGGATTTAACACAGATCCATAAATCAGTTTTACACAAAAACATTATCAACGGGAATTTATAATTTTTACAGCGAGATGACAAATTCTTCTTTTTTCCCTTCCTTCCTTCCTCCTGCTCTCTCCTTCCTTCTTCCCTTCCTCTTTTCTCCCTTCCTTCCTTCCTTCCTTCCTTCCTTCTCTCCCTTCCCTCCCTCCCTTCCTTCCTTCCTTCCTTCCTTCCTTCCTTCCTTCTCTCCCTTCCTTCTCTCCTTCCTTCCTTCCTTCCTTCCTTCCTTCCTTCCTTCCTTCCTTCCTTCCTTCCTTCCTTCCTTCCTTCCTTCCTTCCTTCCTTCCTTCCTTCCTTCCTTCCTTCCTTCCTTCCTTCCTTCCCGTACGTTGTGCGTGGATTTAACACAGATCCATAAATCAGTTTTACACAAAAACATTATCAACGGGAATTTATAATTTTTACAGCGAGATGACAAATTCTTCTTTTTTCCCTTCCTTCCTTCCTCCTGCTCTCTCCTTCCTTCTTCCCTTCCTCTTTTCTCCCTTCCTTCCTTCCTTCCTTCCTTCCTTCCTTCCTTCCTTCCTTCTCTCCCTTCCCTCCCTCCCTTCCTTCCTTCCTTCCTTCCTTCTCTCCCTTCCTTCTCTCCCTTCCTTCCTTCCTTCCTTCCTTCCTTCCTTCCTTCCTTCCTTCCTTCCTTCCTTCCTTCCTTCCTTCCTTCCCTTCCTTCCTTCCTTCCTTCCTTCCTTCCTTCCTTCCTTCCTTCCTTCCTTCCTCTCTCCCTCCTCCTCCCTCCCTCCCTCCCTCCCTCCCTCCTTTAACACAGAACCATAAATCAGTTTTACACAAAAACGTCATCAACAGGAATTTATCGTTTTTACCGCGAGATACAAATTCTTATCGTGAGGAATTTTTTTGACGGTATATCGTGAACGGTAAAATATCGCCCATTCCTAGTGAGTATGTTAAGCTACTTGGCAATAAACTTCTCTCTGAATCTGATTTTGATATACATGTACCAGGCCGCGATGCCAGTAGGGTCGCTGTTTTAGCATGAAGCTAAAACAGTTAACTGTGACGGGTATAAGTTGGGTGTATTCCAGCCACCTTCCAAGGTCTGTTCCTTCTGTCCATTTGCAATATGGTGATGAGAGGACGAAAAAACAGAGAGGCTTCAAGAGGACGCTTCAGAAAAGTTGTTTTGGCAAAGAATAAAATGAGCAAAAAGCTCCTTTGTTCCACTTTAAAATGCGGTCTAAAGTCATCCAGTGTATAACAAACCGTAACGGTTCATTAAATGACTAAAACATCCTCACAACATCGGTCCTTCTACTGTACGGAGAGCAAAAGAAAAATGTTCAACGAGAAGTTTCCGCACCAGGAGTTGATTTCCCTGGAAACAAATCACCAGCTTGCTGCAAAAATTACTGACACAAGAACAATCGCAAGCAATCAAACGCTAAAACATTCAATCTGCCTCCACTGCAGATGTTTCACTGGGACGTCAAGACACCTGCTCCGACGCCCTTGAGCGAAACCGCTGAACCTGGAAGCAGCACTTCATGCATCACATTTGGCTCTGTCGATTCTGTTTCTCCACACACACACACACACACACACACACACACACACACACACACACACACACCTATATTATAGCACACCTCTTCACACAAGCAGGTTTGTGTTTGCTAAGCACTTAACAAAATGAGATGAGTGTGTGGACGCACACAAGTGTGTGCGTGATGATTAGGGGAGTGTCATTGTCCCTGCTGACTCAGCATTTCTGCGCTGACTTCCTGTCATCTCACCGCCGCGGAGCCAAGAGGACCCCTCAAAAAATATTCAGAGCCAAAAAGATCAATGACGGCGTTCAATTTAACTCGTACTTCTACACCTGCGGGTTTTGTCATTTGCCTGCAGATTTCCACCCGCTCCCCCGACCTCCCCGCCCGCCACCATCGTCTTTTTTTTTTTTACGTTCCTCAGCTTCCTTCATTCGTGTAGGTTATCTGGGACCTGGTGAGCTGAGCGTGGCCAGCAAAGCGCTAATCCCAGATTACTGGAGTGTTATATTTCTCACAGCACGATAAGCCAGCGGAGTAAGGGGCCAGCCTGCAATCGAAGCGATATCGCTCCAAACTTCCACAGACTCCGGCCGCCAAACATACTCCAACGCTGAATTCACTCCAATTCAAATTAGGACGAAACCTGCTGCAACAAACCAGCTCTGCCGGAGATGCTCATACAGCTTTTAGCACCACCTCCACCACCCACAATCCACTGAAGTCTGAGACCTCCTGGTCAGGTGTTCCTTCCTTGGTACGTCCACAAGTTTGATTGTTCACGTTATCAACCTACTTGGAGAAGTTTAAGAACCAAAAGCACTTGAGTTTTGGAACTAGTAGGGGTAAAAATGTATTATTTCAATCCTTCTCTGGAGATAAATTGGCATTACAGTATTTGGCCTAAATACCACAGAGATGCAACATACAAAGATACAACAGCTCCCTTTTGAATCCTCTCTTTACAGCTCCATATTTAGTTTCAAGGTATTGATGGTAATGGTTTAGCTAATATCGCTCTGATCTGGATCTGTGATGTCACAGAGAGCTGTAAACCTGAGCAATTCACTGAGAGACATTCCAGACATCAATCGAATAAAATATCAGGGTTATGTTAGGGATAGAGTTTTCGGTTCAAGTCACTTCAGGCACTCAATTATTTGCCTTTATGGACCGATTTTTATCACGTCACCTTTAACCATAGTATATTGCTAGAGAGATTGGAGAATTGGGTTTCTGGTACAGTACTTGACTTGTTTTACTTAAAGGACAGAGACTTCTTTGTGTCAGTAGGTAACTTTACATCGGAATTAAAAAAAAAAAAGGAGTTCACCAAGGTTCTTTCTGAGGACCCCTCCTATTTAACATCTACCTGAGGGGTCTTCAACCCTGGTCCTCGGGATCCCCTGTCCTTCATGTTTTAGATGCTACCCTGCTTCATTGCACCATGATACAAGGAGCTGTGTCAACAATAGAGCTGTCCAGACCTTGGTTGCGTCCGAAATCACAAACTTCCACCCTAATGAGTATGCAAAATGAGTGTGCGAGATTTTTTAGTGCGTCCGAAACATTAGAACGTACTCAATAGTGTGCACCATCCATACTCATTCCGGAGAATTCTTTGAGTGTGGATTGATGGACACTAGCCGAGTAGAAACTTCCCACAATGCAATGCAGCGGTGTTTGGTTGCTAAGTGATACGTATATGTCATAAGTATAATATTAAGTATAATAATATTATTACATAACATTAATATTATAATATTAGTATATAATAATATTATATAATGTCATCTTGTTTCGGCCAGAAAAAACGGGAAATAGCGGAGCCGAGCTGCTACTGCTGCTGTGACACGTCACTTCCTCCCAACGGCAGGAAGTGACGTGTGCGCTCTTAATAGTAAATTCATGCATACTACTCATATTTACTCAAAAGTGTGCCAAATTTAAGTATACTTTTTAGTATATACTTTTTAGTACGGGATTTCGGACGCACATCTTGATGACAAGCTGGTGACGACAGTTAATTTGAATCAGGTGTGTTGATGCAAGGAGACATCTAAAACATGCAGGACAGGGGGCCCTGAGGACCAGGGTTGAAGACCACTGATCTACATGCTTTCGCTAGCTCAAATAACAAAAAACAAGTTACCATAACTACCCAGATGACACAACTTTACATTACAATGAGCCCATACAAGTGTTGAGTAGAAACAGAGAACAAATCAATGAGTGGATGTGACATCATTTTTCTTCAGTTGAACAAAAACAAAAACTAAAGTTGTTTTGGGACCAAAAGGAGAAAGTTTAAGAGTCAGCACACAGCTTCAGTTATTACAGCTACAAACCATTGATAAGGCCAGAAATTTCAGCAGAACCTTGAAAAACTCATCCATGCTTTTATCTTCAGTTGAATTGATTACTGCAACAGTGTCTTCACAGATCTGCCTGAAAAGTCAATCAGACAGCTGATCCAGAACACCGCTGCCCGGTTTTCACAAGAACTAAGAAAGTGGACCACATCAGTCCAGTTCTGAGGTCCTTACACTGGCTCCCTGTACCTCCGAGAATAGACTTTAAAATACTTGTGTTAGTTATTAATCACTGAATGGTTTACATGACGGACATCTTGTTGCCATAGCAACCACCCAGACTTCTCAGGTCTGCTCTGTGTCCCCAGAACCAGAACCAAACATGGAGAAGCAGCATTCAGCTTTTATGTTCCACAGATCTGGAACAAACTTCCAGAAAACTGAAACCCTCAGTTCCTTTAAATCCAGGTTATAACCTCTTTTGGTTACAGCTGCTTTTGATGAATAATTGAAACCATTCTGACTTTAACTTTAAACAATGTTAAATTTAGTACTCAATTTTAATCCTGGTTTAAGTCCAACTTTTCTTTACTCTGCCACCGAACTGTAACTTTTTTTTCCTCCTCCTCACTCAATTCATATATTTATGATGGAAAGCACCTTGAATTGCCTTGTTGCGGAAATGTTCTATACAAATAAATGTGCCTTGCCTTTAATATAAAACACTTCATATACAGTTGCTCTCATGACCATTGAAAAAACCCAACAATATTCCCTGCATCATACAACTCATCGGATTAGTTTTGGTAGGCCGGTCTCAGTCTTATTAAAACATACTGATCAGCCATCCTTGCAGCTGTGTGTAATCCCCACACAATAAGCGGCACTATGCCATTTGACTAAGGAAGACTGTCTCAATAGATATAAATAACTAGAAAAGACATTTTTTTATTCTTTTCCCTCTATTTTAAAAACCTTACAGTTCTCTGGTACACCTGCCACACTGAAAAACGCAGTGACGGGTAGAAACCAAGTAGAGGGCGATTAATAGACTCGACTATGAAGACGACATAGTCCAAGTGTAGTCATCAAACTTGGCACAGACGGGAGCACTTGTGCATCAGTGCATGAGTCACTCTGCTGCGAAGTCTTCTCTCACCGCTTTCTTTCCAACAACTCTTTCTCTCCTCACTTCTCTGAATTCCAAATCATTTCTAAGAGGACTGGAATAAGCATTGCGCAACCTCAACCCCCGTCTTTTTCTTTTTTTTTCCCCTTCACATTTCTGTAAAACTATCCATCCTGCGCGTTGGCACATTTAAGGATCTCCGTTTTCTCAGATTCGGAGGTGCTGATTTTCATTCACGCCGCTTCACTCTTGGCCCTGAGCCGCTCGAGTGAGAGGCGGAGATCCCCGCCCGATGATGCCAGCAGGATCACATCATCTGCAAAAAAGGCGGAGACCAAACCCCGACACCGCCGAACTGGAGCCGCGCCACTTCTCGGCTGCGCCTAAAAGATTCTGCCCAGAAAAGTTATGAACAAGACTGGGGACAAAAGAGGGGCAGGTATGGCGGGTAGGGATGGGCGGTATGGACTAAAAAAATCACAATAATTTCTGGCATTTATCCTGAAAACGATAAAATGGCGATAAAAATAAAAAACAATTCAACTCCACCTTTTTAACTGTAAATCTATCACCACATTCAGTCTTTGGAGCCCCCAAAACACTGCTCTAAAATAATACTAAATACTACTAAACGTCATCAATGGGAATTTATCGTTCTTTCTTTCTTTCTTTCTTTCTTTCTTTCTTTCTTTCTTTCTTTCTTTCTTTCTTATCTTTCTTTCTTTCTTTCTTTCTTTCTTTCTTTCAGGCTCATTTCTTTTTCTTTCTTTCTTTCTTTCTTTCTTTCTGGCTCATTTCTTTCTTTCTTTCTTTCTTTCTTTCTTTCTCTTTCTTTCTTTCAGGCTCATTTCTTTCTTTCTTTCTTTCTTTCTTTCTTTCTTTCTTTCTTTCTTTCTTTCTTTCTTTCTTTCTTCTTTCTTCTTTCTTTCAGGCTCATTTCTTTCTTTCTGGCTCATTTCTTTCTTTCTTTCTTTCTTTCTTTTTCTTTCTTTCTTTCTTTCAGGCTCATTTCTTTCTTTCTTTCTTTCAGGCTCATTTCTTTCTTTCTTTCTGGCTCATTTCTTTCTTTCTTTCTCTTTTTTTCTTTCTTTCTGGCTCATTTCTTTCTTTCTTTCTTTCAGGCTCATTTCTTTCTTTCTTTCTTTCTTTCTTTCAGGCTCATTTCTTTCTTTCTTTCTTTCTTTCTTTCTTTCCTTCTTTCTTTCTTTCAGGCTCATTTCTTTCTTTCTTTCCTTCTTTCTTTCTTTCAGGCTCATTTCTTTCTTTCTCTTTCTTTCTTTCTTTCTTTCCTTCTTTCTTTCTTTCAGGCTCATTTCTTTCTTTCTTTCCTTCTTTCTTTCTTTCAGGCTCATTTCTTTCTTTCTTTCTTTCTTTCTTTCCTTCTTTCTTTCTTTCAGGCTCATTTATTTCTTTCTTTCTTTCGGCTAATTCCTTCCTTCCTTCCTTCCTTCCTTCCTTCCTTCCTTCCTTCCTTCCTTCCTTCCTTCCTTCCTTCCTTCCTTCCTTCCTTGTGCGTGGATTTAACACAGAACCATAAATCAGTTTTACACAAAAAACGTCATCAACGGGAATTTATCGTTTTTACCGCGAGATACAAATTCTTACCGTGGGGAATTTTTTTGGACGGTTTATCGTGAACGGTAAAATATCGCCCATTCCTAATGGCGGGGTCCAAATCCCACCTGGATAAATCCGTCCCAGCGCAGTAACGGGGACAGAACTCTATGCTTTGTTTGTCCTAAAGCGCAGTGGAAACAGATGCAGAATGACTCCTGAAGCAACCTACACAGGATGCCCAGAGGGACGCCGTCAAATGCCTGGAAGTCTGCGTAGGAATCTCTTAGAAAATTAGACGGGGCCGTAAGTCTGAACTCAGACCAAGAATACTAAAACAACAAGGTTTGCAGAAACCAAATTTCCCTTCCGCGATGACTGTAGAATAAGGTCATAGATTCTTACTGTCCAAAATAGCTATCGTGTCCTTGTCTGATCCTTCCTGGTGGAACAAGGTTTTGAAGTCCCCCTCCCAGTGTCATATTTTCCTTTTTAGGCCTTTCCCTCCTCGATTCCTCTCCCACACCTCCGCATAGCTCGGAGAAGTCTACCCAGAAGTGCCAATAACGGATGACAGATCTGGATCTGAAAGCCGTCTAGGGCAGGCGCGAGTTCCAAACACTCCCAACCCTGACCTTGGCCCAGAACTAAATATAAACAAGGAGAGCAGGACGGCGATGGGAGGATGCGTGTCTGAGAGAGAGAGAGACTCAGAGTGAGAGTGAGAGAGAGAGATAAATGAGGGGGAAATGCATATTGGACTGATGCTGCAAAGAACAGGAAGTTCAGGGATTTTGTTTGGCTCCATGTGGAGATGTGGGTCATGGATGCACACAAATACATGCAGCAGACACACTGATTATTCTGCTGCCTCCACTGCTCTGACAGCAACAGAACATAAGCAGAATTGGCCGTTTGGGACGACAAACACGAGCTCCACGCATCGCAGCAGCAGCAGCAGAAAGTGGGTTACTGAAATCCCTAATTGCTGACAAAATGGTGAAATTATCCGAGCTCACACCAAGACAGGAAATATAACGTGCACAACGTTGGCCTCGTGGGAAAAAATCCAAAACGCAGGTGCTAATGACAGTCAAAAAAAGGTCTTTGCAGGTCCCGCCTTGAGCTCAGGAAGCGGAAGAGTGGTTGATATCGGGCGGCGTGTCAGAGCGGCGGCCGCCGTCTGCACAGTGTCGACGCTTCTCTTCCCTTCACGAGAGGAACCATTTCAATCTGCCCGCTAGGAATGGGCGATATTTTACCGTTCACCGTTATAACCGTCAAAAAAATTCTCCACGGTAAGAATTGTCTTCTCGAGGTAAAAACTATAAATTCCCGTTGATGACGGAAGGAAGGA